>NW_027118544.1:0-137835 GCF_036417845.1 Apteryx mantelli
CAACTAGTGGCATTTTCCAGCCCAGCTCTGCAGGGAAATCATTACTCTCCCATCCTGCCATGAGGCATCCTCCCCAAACCTAGCCATGAGGCAAGGGATGCGCCCAAGTGAGGGTCAACCATTTGATTGTGAACAAAACTTCCCGTGAAGACAGGTGGTGGAGCATATTCCTCAGAAATATCTTTTTTACTTGCTGACGTCCAGCTCCCTGCCCCTGAGAGGAAGGATTCAGCCTTCCCACCACCATCCTGGCCCTGGAAGAGGGGAGGGAAGAGAAGAACCCGGCAGGTTGCCTTCAGTTTTGGTTTCCAGAGCATTTCTGCTGGTAGCACAGCTTTTACCTCTGTATGCTCAACTACTTGTGCAGTCGCAGGATGAACTGGACTGCAAGACAGATCTGGATTATACCAATCACTTTTCTTGGGTTAAAGCTGATCTCAGGTTGGTAGTTCCCCAATCTTGTTTATCTGCTGATACTACTGCTACTACCGGGTACTGCAAGAGAGGGAACAACAGGGAAGGGAGAAGGTCTTCATCTCCTCAAATCAGTTTTGTTGCCTGAAGAAGCATCTGCAAAATTACATCCTGTAGCCTCTTATGTAGCTTAATTGGCAAATGAGAGTTACAGGATACTGACCTAAGCATAGAAAGATAAAAACAGATCCACAAGGTATTGAGACGGGATTTGCTTTGTCACTCCTCAACAACACAGCGCTTTGCACGAGGTCACATTTAAAAGGGAAAGGGTCATATTTTCTTCCTTTGGTTCTCCAGCATCTGTCCGTTTTTATAATTCAAGCCAAAATTAGCAAGGGAAATTTCTGGAAAGGTTAAGCTGGAGTTTAGTGTATTGTGGTCCCATTAAGAACTCAATGGCAATAATCCCACTGATTTCAATAGGCTCCAAATTTCACCCAGTTGATTACTTTATGCAAAGCCGAAAAAGTTTGGGCCGCTACCTGTGTGACTGCATTGGGCACCGGTGTGGTAAACACCCAGCCAGGTGCGAATGACTTCATGACGAATGCTCTTTGCCCCCATGATAAAGCATCCAGTCCAAGTTCAACAAAATGTGTTGTAGAAATGCATTCTTCAAAAATACCGGTGAGGATGCATGTATGACAGCCACGTTTCCAGAACACATGAAAAATCATCAAGCACCAGATGTTCTGCAACTCTGAGTATATTCCTTTTGGGTGAGCAAAACCAGAAGACCTATTATAAGCATTCTTTGTGAGGCCTGCAGTAATGGGAGAAAATGCTAATTCGGCAGCTCATATTTCTGAAACGACTTGTCTTTTCCCCCCTGCCGCTTTAGTGTTGGATTTATGCAGTTCCCAGGAGAACAGGACTGTGCCTAGGAAAGACTGAATCATAACAGGAGATGCTTCCTTTGCATGACAATTTGAAGAACTTTCTTCCTTTCATAAACTCTCTGTGAAGAAAAAGCCTCCACATACGAAGGAATATTTTCATTGATTTTTCTGTAGGAGATACTAGGAAAACAGACACATAAAATCTCTTTTGCTTTGAAAAAGCAGGGAAAGAAATGTGTTTGTGCTCAGTTAAAATAAGTTGATATAGTAATCCCATATCCACATGGCAAGCTTTCTCCACAGAGCTCCTCTCTCTTGCTACCATGGAACAGGAATTGCTAGAATTAGATGCATGGGGTATATACAATCATTTTCTAATATTTTGGGTATTTTAGCCTATGATACTGGCACCCTAGCGCATAGTGGAGAACTAGAATGTTAACTTACACATTTACACAGTTTACACATCTAGTTTGCATTCAAGTAAATAGCTCATCAAGTCAGGAATCATCATCAGCGCCACTTTGCACAAGAAGAAACCATGGTAGTGAGGAGTCACGTCCCTGGTCTGAGCTCAGACAGGAGGGTGGTGGCACAAGTGGGAGCATCACTCTGTCCTCCGACCCCTGGTGCAAAGCCTTCATCTCCTAGGTTAGAGTATGGACCACTTCCCTTGCTTCCCTCGCCAATCCAAAACTGTGTTCCGGAAAAGGAAATTACCATCTTTCATACGCAAAGATTTCAAGCATAACTATAGAAAAAGTGAAAATGTTTGAATCAAGTTTTTATCACTATCATAAAATGCCTTGTACTGGAAGGATTACGCAGAAAAGGAGCTTCACATCTGCCCGCACTGCTGCTATAACAGGAAAAGGAAGGTTTTGTAGGAACCAGGCAGACCGATCAAACCTTTCCCTGAGAAAAATGTGATCTATGTCATGCTACTTTCTTTCCCTGCTAGCTTTCTTTCCAGCACTACCAGTCATCTTATCACACTGATGAGAGGAGGAGAGAAGAACATCAGGGACTGATTTCCAGACTGAAGTGGTGGTCCAGGAGAGACCCCAAGCGAGCCTGAGGAGGCTGCCTGATGGCATCCTTCTTCCAAGGGCTCTGCAGGAGGAAAGCTGAAGCCTGCTTGGAATCACTGCGGCACGAAATGAGCAGGCAAAATATTTTTGACAGGTAGCCAAACCAATCAGTAGTTGCAAGAAATTCAAAACCATGTTGGTGCAAAGTGGTTTTTTTGTTTGTTTGTTTTTAAATAACAACTGCTGCCAAAACACAGAGGTCCAAGACTCTTTGGCAACTGAACTTCATTATAGTGAAACATTGTCCATTTTGATGGATGCTATATTTTATAGAGGACAGAAACTACAAGCTTTGGTAATTTGTATTTGCTGCTTGCGTGTGATGCACCTTAACCTTAAAAGTCTGAATAGCAACTGGGGATTTCAGAAGTGCTTTTCCCTCAACCAGCTCTACTTCTACTCAGTCAAAGGCAAAAATTCCCGCAAAGATCCTACCTCTTATTCTGCAGCACTAATAAAACCACCTTAGCTAAGCAAACAGCACAGTCACCGGACTGTTTAAAATTCAAGCCACAGCTTAGTCAAAAAGCTGTTGATGGAGAAAAATTTTAGTGCAAGCTAATGAGGCATAAGGAGACACTCTCTTCCTCAACCCTATTCACACACTCTCTATTAAAAACTTACACTTTGAAGAAGTGGAAGACAGAGTAGCCTGGGACAGACTTTCTGTGATCACACCAGCTTGTAGAAAAGGCATATAGGTTTTATTTAAAACTAGGTTTTCAAAAAGGCTGAAAAATAATAATAATAAAAAAAACCCCAAACACTCCCATCATTTAAGCATGTGCAAATCAAGAGTAAGCCCTGCTGTTTCTTCATGCTCGCATTAATGTCGTACAGAATAGAATTTGATATGCAACTTATTATTGTTAAACAGGGAAACTAGAGAGCTTTAGAGGGGCCCTCCCATCACACGCAGTGTGGTACGCATTGCGGCAGCGCAGAGGGTCACCACGACAAGGGGCATGCTGCTCCAGAAGCCCACAGCCTTTCGGCAGAGGCCTTTCTCTGCTGAAAGATGCCATTTTGACAAAATCCAGGTGTCTGTACAGAAGGCACAGACATCTGTTGATGGAAAGCAGGTATGGGATCTTTCCTGCTTGCTGCCAGCTCTTCCTGGGAATGCCCAGGGTCACTGCAAAGAAAGGAGCCTGTGCAGGGGCAGTTGCCCAAGGACACCACTAGCTCTGTGATTCCCGCAGAAGGAGATTGCAAACTTACAGGCCTCAGGCTGCAAGAAGCCCTTTCACTGATTTCAGAGCCCTTTTCCACTGATTTTCATAAACAAAAAAATTCCTCTTGCCCACCTGGGATAGCTAGAAGAACAGGTATCTGAAGGAAGACAACACTAGCCAGACAAATGCAAGAGGACCACTGATTACACAGATTCATAGACCATCAGGTCAAAAGAACTATTAAAATAACTGCATGACATGCCATAGAGTTGTAACATTTCACTATACATCCAAACTGTAGATTGAGAGCAGAGCAGTCTTAATGAGCTAGTCTAGGCATAGGAGAAACTTACCTTGGTGGCATCTCAGCCTGGGTAAACAGCTGCAGCACCTGCACCCCCACAGTAATTTGCTTTGAATTAACTTAGGAATCTACATCACCTGCTACCAGCCTACCCTAAAGAAACCACCTGCAGTTGCAAGCATTAGTTTACTGGGGATGAGGAAGGTCTGGAAAGTCTGTTATCCCTTCTTCTGCACTTATGCTGAAGGCAGGTGTGCTCCCAGCCACCTGATTGTGAAGGGACTTTGCAGGCCTTGAGAGCCCCTTCCACTCAAATTGAGGCTGCATCTACCAAATTGAATTCATAATTCTGGGTTGAACAACATTTGGAGATAATGTCATCTGTGTGAGGGAGTCCTTTATGCACTTGAATGGGGCTGTTTATCTGATAAAATTAAACCAGACAATAAAAAATACATCTTGTTCAGTGTTTGCCTGAATGCCTGTAAGAGAAAAAGAGGAAAGGGGGAAAAAAAGGGAAGGGAGCTCTTTTCTCCCAGGGTACACAAAGTAAAATTCAGGAAAAACTAATGAATGGGAAATTAAAGCATTTTACAGTCAGATTACAGGATTTTATTGCCTGGCCAGAGACAATAATGATCTTAGGTAACACAGGGAGGGATCCTGCCAAAAGTATAATGAATCTAAGCGAAGACCCAGAATTTACAGGGCTGTCAGGATTATTGTTCTGCCTCGAATTTGCCAGTTATCTTAAAATAATACATTAGCTTTCTTCTGCATCACTACTAAGGCCTGATGCTGTTTTTTTCTTTCACTGATTTCAATAGCATTGAACTACTGCTTTACACCAATGTAAATGAAACTAGACTGAGGACCAAAGAATCTCATGGTACGAAATGTGTTTTTACGTGATAATAGTTGCTGAGAGAAAGATCTCTAATACCTGCTCAGGAAGTTGTTTTTTTTTTTTTTTTTAAATACTCAACCACAGTGCATGTTAAAATGTTGGAAATTTTTGGATTCATGTACAGGGAAGCAGGTTTTAATGTTGCAGAATTTCTCTACCCTTTCACATGGACTGTGATTCTCTCCTTTGGCCTAGAAGCACATAGTTGGGTTATTGAAAAGAGAAACATGAAGGCTATATTGCCCAAAATGCAGGGTGTCACCACCATTTCTGCACATCCTCTGTCTGATACCGATCTTGGATCAAGTATTCTTCTGTGGTCTAATCCTGATTTAAAAGAATCAGAAGGAATCAGAATTTATCCAAAAACACAAGCCTCATTTAAATGAAATTCAGGAGATTCTCTATTTTTGAAGGAAAGTATGCTCGACTGCTCTGTATTTTTCAGTTTGGAGATATATTTGTCAATAAAGAGAGTGGGGTTTTTTAAATTGTTTTATTCTTGAAGAATTTTTCTTCTCCAGTGTTTAAATACTTCTGAATGTCAACCCTGAATATTATATTAGACTGTTTATTAATAGGCATTTATCTTTAAGAGAAACACACATTGAAAACAACTCAAAGAACCTTTCATAGGTCTGAAACAGAAAGTGATGAATTAGGTAAGAATGGAAGAACGAACTGCCTCTGAGCACCTACGAAAGTGCATAATAGTGTCCGGCTGCCTGTAGAGCATTAATAACAAGGAAGAAGAGAGGGGCTGTTTCGTACGCAGGAATGTAACTCAGAAAGAATGAGTTGAAATAAGGGAGGGAGACCTGAGGCTGAATACCCTAAAAGCGCCAACCCTACCTTGGCAGAGGGAAGGACTGAACGAGCTGATGGGTCTGAGCCACATCTATCCACAATTACCCTGTAGCTTTAGATAAAGAGGGGACCAATTATTTTGCCTAGTTGAGGTGAAGCTTTGCTTTGCTTTGAAGCAATATGCACAATATTATGAACATCTGAGGAAATGCAAAGTTGTTCAGACTAAACTATTTCGCTTTGGTTTAAATATAGACTAAACCGTTTGGCTAAACTACGTTAGCTGCAATTAACATGGTATGGTAGAGCCTACCGGTATAAGTTATTACTTCATTTAGACAGAGAAGTCAACATGTCGGTTTTTATTAAAATAATAGCAACAAAACCAGTAACGGCTTCCTGGTGGCATTCATTTAACCCTGTCGCCAGTGCTCTGTAGCCAGGGTGTTTCAGAATGTGTCTGCTTTTGCACTCTTTGATCTGCAGCTATTGAAGAAGTCCAATTTTTTTTACCAATCTGTTTCTTTTTCCCTTTTATTCCTTGATAATCAAGTGATCAAATGACTAACCGCCAGCCAAGACACGAGCAGATGAGAAGGGACGCATCGTACTGAAATAGGGAAGCCGGACTGGTAAACAGAGGCTTTCGACAACTGGGACTGGCCCAGAGGAGTGCCGGGGAGAAAATATTAACTAAGAACACACAAGCGCTCATTCTTTGCTTCTGTCCATCATGGCAAATCCTCATCCCCAGCTTCATGTGCAAGTGGCACGCGAAGACGTTCCCGAGCGTTGTGCCTGTACAGGGGAAACTAAATGGCACAAATAAGTAACTTCCACGCGGCCCTCGCTGAGTTGTTCCAGTAAGCGGATGGGCAACGGGACTGGGGTTTCGAGGCAGCAATAGCAGGCTGCTGGTGTGAGCGAGGATCGTGCACATGGAGGTAATGCATCTCCGCTGATGTGCAGCAGGAGGGGGATCGGGGCCCTTCACTGCCAAAAGGCAGAATAAAGAGCACTAGATGCGTCTAGTCTGCTGTTCCCGCTAGTCCTCCTTCCCCCCCAGCACCCAGGCTGGAGAAGAAACTCACATTTCCCTTTCAAATTTGGGCTGATTCCCCTGCACAGGGCTCGAACGCTGCGGTGCTCCTTCGCGACAGCTTGTGGAAGTCAATACCCTCCCACGATGGCGCTGACCTTCCTGGCATTCGGTGATTTGATTAGCTGACTATTCATGTTCTGCTCTTTCACAACCTTGATATCCCTCTTTGGAACAAAACGGGGAGAGGCAGGAAAATGCAGCATGGGCAGCTAGTTAAAAGGCACAGAGAAAAGGTCAGGAGAGCCGCGCTGCTGAGTTTCAGGTGCCCCCTTGTAACACCTGTGCGCTCCACATGCAGCGGCTCCATGCACCCATTAAACAGCTCTTACAGCCAAGACTTTTTTTCTCTTCCAAGAAGTGGCCAGCACAGTAATCGCTGGTTTATTGCAGTTTAATCATTGTAGGGTTCAGCCTCCTTGAGATCAATGCATATATCCAAATGCATTTTAGATTTCTCATATATTATATTTGTATATGGGTAGCATTTGGGTCCAGTCTTGCCATTTACTTGGACTGAAGCACATTGTACTGTATACAGACATTATTATTAATATTATATACATTATTATATATTATTATACAGACAGCCCAATATGGCAAATGTCTCTTTGCCTATAAAGTATCATTAATATATTCTCTGGTAATATATTGGCATGGCAGTACACACAAGTTACATGTCATTTATTATAAGAATTCAGGATGAGAGTCTAAACAGAAAGTGTTAAAATAATCATGCAGTAGCCATATTGAGAAGGCTGTTGGGAAAATTGTCATTAAAGGAATCTCCCAAGGGGCAGCTTTATCTCATTGAAGTTCATTTGGTCTCTGTTAACCCTACCTAATTTCAGATATCTAGTGCTATGCTTTATTTCAGAGCACAGTCACCCATGTACAGTAAGCGGGGAGAGCTGATGATTCCAGAGTGACTCAAATCTTAGGTGGCCTGAACTTAAATGTGCCTGCTGCTGACAATTTTCAGTGTACAAAGATGGCCACAGTCCTATATCCTGGTCCTCAGCAAGGTGCTGGAAGGTAGGTGTGGTGGAGCTGGACCTTGACATTGCAGAAAGGTTTCACAGATCAATAGTTTTTTCAGCCAGAACTAGAGTTCTTGGCTCCATGGCAAAAACCTGGAAAACCAGATAGGAATCTGGGAGCTCTGGTGCACTTAGTGCCATTGCAACTGGGAGGAGGAAGTTGCTTCCAAGCCAGTGGGCAGGGATGTAACAGTAACAGACAGCAAATTGAAGTAACAGACAGCAAATTACCTCCCAGCAGTCAGGTGAGCTGGTTGAAAAGCAGACATTTCCCACAGGCTCCTGCCTGTGAATTAGTGGAAGTTCCATCAAAACTGATATATTTTCTACAAAATATTTTCATTTCAATGAATCAGTATTTGTCAATGAAATCTGGCCAAGCAACTGTAGTCTGTATTCCATCCCCACAAGCCTCTGGAAAAGGATTACATTCAAAGGTCAGATCCACCTACTTTGCAAGTCTTCTAGATTAATGAAAAATTGAGATTCAGACCAGCATCTACCCTGAGCCAAGCTAAAAGCTGACAGCTGAGCACATCTCTCAGATCTGGAATCTCACTTCATGGATGGACTGCCTGAAGAGATCAGATGGAAGAAAAATCAATGCAACATGATGCGACAGGGCAGCCCCTGTAACTAATGTTTATCTGCTGTATGCCCATCAAACGTTATATTAGTCTCCAAAATTTTAGTCAACATCAACAAGAATTTTACCTGCTTGTGTGCAAGGAATATAGACCTTGCTGTAGTTATGCACTGTAGGCAGGAACATAAGGGGATTTAGGCTCCCAAATTTAGCATAAAGCATTGGCTG
Source organism: Apteryx mantelli (assembly GCF_036417845.1). Lineage (NCBI taxonomy): Eukaryota > Metazoa > Chordata > Aves > Apterygiformes > Apterygidae > Apteryx > Apteryx mantelli. The sequence goes on from NW_027118544.1 coordinate 8,554, forward strand.
CTGAGTTCCCAAATGTCACAAGAATCTGAGGCTATAACTTTCATCAGTTGGACTTAACTCCTATTATCTCACTCTAATCAGCTGGATAAAAGCTCAGCTTTTGCTAAACCCTTGCTTGTTCTTTCGCCAAACTTTCAGCACTTGTCATCCAGCCAGAGGCCTATCCTGCCTCTCCTCTTTTCAATATGAGCAGGTTCTAGTAACTTCTAAAGAAAATTTCAATCTGTAGGTGGATTAGTGACTGTGAATGGCAATTTCAGTTTAATAAAGTTGGTGACATTTTTAAAGGAATGGCATTTTGTTAATTATTAAGAATCCTTGCCCATTTTTCTTAGAATCAGGTTAAGTGATATACTTCTTGACAAAAGTAATTGTATTATTATAATAAAAAGTCCAAAGCAGAATAGGTACTTCATAGCTCTCTGGCAAATGGTGTGTGCGTATGTGTGTGTGTGTGCAGAAGATTAGTTCCTGTGCTAGATTTTTCTCTTGGTACTATATGGTGAAATGCAAATTCCATAGATTTTCCCTCCACCCACAATTAGTAGATTCTGTCCCCACCATTCCTGATTGCATGACGGAGGTCTGTGAAAATGATATGGTTGCTTCTTTAAGAGAACTCACTGTCCTCAAAGTGTTCAGAGGTCTGCGAAATGCAGTGCAAAGAGTATGATAGGACATGTTTCTACCTGTTAAACAGTCTAAGAGATTGCCTAGGGAGAAGGTAGATTATCCATCATTAGAGGCTTTAAGAAGAGATCAAATATTAGTCAGGAACCACACAGGTGTAGTTAATCTGCCTAAGGTTAGTAGAACTGATGAAATGACCTCTCAAAGCCTCTTCCAATCCTATTTTTCTGTGTATGCGTATGTGTATGTGTGTTTGTAAAGATCAGGGCAAATCTGCCTTGAATTCTCCTTCCCGTCAAAACCCCACACTGCAGATAGGGTCTGCAGCAACCTGCACATCTCTTTCACAAGAGCTTCATACAAATCCTTTCCTGAAGACTCCCAGGGTAGCCATAGGTGGACACATTGCTTAATGAAGGGTCATGTTAGGAACTTAGAACCAAACTTCTGTGTGCAAACACGAAAGTGAATCCAGACTGTGGTGCTGCTGCACAACTTCTGAGAAGCTGTCATTCTAGCCTACAAGCTAAAACAGCAGCCGGTTATCCAGGGGATGGTCCATTTCTGTAGGCCTCACGTTCTTTACAGAAGACCTGCCCAGAGGGAAGCAGACGTCTCAGAGACGCTCAGAAGTCTCCTCTAATGCGCTTCTCTGCAGAGCTTATTGCTTCCATTAGCATAAACAAAAAAATGGCATGCTAGAGTGGGCAGAACGAAGAAAAATGGCAAAGAGGGATTTCCATTTCTAAAATATTCATAGCACTCAAAAGCATACTATAAATGCAATAAAAATGCACCTTTGCATCCTCATCTCAGAGATTACCACTAAATGTTAGATGTGGGACAACAACTAATGGTGACGAATGTCAAGGAGAATATGGTAATGTGAGGGTTACAACAACTGTGATGTGAGCATTTAGCTATCTGAGTGTGGAAAATTGGTGTTTGAAACCCTAATTTCTGTTGCTGTCACAAAGCTTTATAGCATGTTTGCGGCAGTGAGACTTACATTTACTCAGGGAGCCAATTCCAGCAGCATCTAACGGCTCTGCTCTGGAGTACCATGGAGGAGATGAGGCAAAGATGACTCTCTTATATCCAGAGGGAGACAGACGACTGTAGCTTCACTCTGCCTGACATCTCAGCTGGCTGGATGAAGGCCAGTTCTTGTCCAGATGTTATGTGGCAGTCATGCAGGCTGTATCCAGCCTTCCAGAGCCTGGCTGGCTTGTGGCATGGATGGATGCTGCTGCCCAGTTAAACACTGGGTGGGAGGAGGATTGGAAGAAGACACAGCATTTCTTATAGTGCTCTCCTCTTCTCCTGCTTACCTAAAAATGTCTTTATGTGGCACTGTGTCAAATACTTCAATAAATTCTGCGTAGTCTGAACCTAAGGTTCTTCTCTTCTGTAAAAAAAATCATTTTTTCCTTACAGAACAACTACCTGTTTCTTTTTCAGACAGTCTCAGAAAAACTGTGTTTAATTTTAAAAAGCCATCTTTTCCATTTATGTCCCCTCTCTTCATTTATTCTTTCCTTCAATATTTGCTGTACAGCATCACATACTACTAAGGTCTAGTGGGCCTGTCATTGACCACATCATTTTTTCTCCTTTTCCTAAATGTAGATATTCTGCTTGACGCTCCTCGCTCACACTGTCCCACCTTCGGTTTAGAGTCCTAATATTGATGTTCCAATTCAGACCATATAGTTACATGGAATAAAGGCAAATCATGAGGTATTAGAAGATATCCTAGGCAGTGACTAATAAAAATCTGTTTGTATTAGATGCTATCTCATACTTTCTGTTCTGCACAATATGCATTACCTGTGCAGGAGGTCCGACAAAATCTATTGCCCTTATTCTGAGACAACATGGGAGCTTTTTGCCTTCATTCTTCCTGCCAAACAATCCCCAGTGGTGTGTGCATATTTTCCCCCCAAAAAGTTACTCTCTTTTCCATTAGGAATCCTACCTTTGTAACAAGAAATCATTTTGTCCCATTGAGCCCCAAACGTCATATGTTAGCAAAGAGCAAAACCAAAACATTGTCCCTTTTAGTTGTCTCCCTCTTGACTAAAGTGCATAAAGCTTGAGCTGTTTGGATTTGGTTTGGTTTAGTTCATTTAGGTATTCATTAGGCTATGATTTTTTTATTTCCTCATTGAACTAGACAGATTTTGTTTTCTTCTTAGTTCAGAGAATTTGGAATAGGGCTAGATCAACAAAGTAATCACAGATCTTTCTAGAATTCATTTTTCACCATCAAAATAAATGAATACTCCAGTCATTTTGAAATGACACATAATATAGATAATGGGCTTCACAAAATCTGGCATGTAACTAAACCATTATCACTGAACGTACAAGGACTTTACTTTGCTTCCCAACACAAACGAGAACTGCTCCTCAAGAGATTTGCTAATAAATTACTGTGTTGAAAGGAGGTGATTAAGCACAAAGATAGAGCACAGCTATGAATTCCTCTCTGTGTAGTTAAAGAGAGTTTCTAATGAAATACTCTTGCTTGAGTTACTTCTTTAACAACCATATAAATACATTTGAGATTAATACTTTGGATGGAAGGGTTATTTTGGATAAAATAATAACAACAAAAATGTCTAAACTTTTTCAAAAACTCTTAATGAACAAGAAGTTTTAGATGGCTTTTGTTTGTTCGCTTGTATGAAATTTGGATTTTGAGTGAACAAGCTTTTAGATTTGGATGTGCACAGCTCTGATGTAAATCAATTAATTTTTACCATTTTAATCTCTGGGTAAACAGGAGTGTGTCATTAAAGCCAGACCTGAGTCAGCAAGCGCTTGCGGGAATGCTTATTTCCACAGGGCCACGGGCAAGACAGACGAAGAAATGTGAGTTAAAGATCAAAGAGCGAGTCAGTAGCTGAGCAGTTTGGTGGTGCTGTGTGCATGCTCTCTATCAAAAAAATACAGCTTTCCAGGAAATTGATGCATGAATATATCAAAAGCTGGAGAACCTCTAAGATGAGGTGGCTGAGAAGTCAGGAGGTTAGAGAATCTACATTTTACACCTGTGCAGCTGCACACTGGATAGCTGCGTCCCTATAGGGATCCAGCTGTAAGACCTCTTCTATCTACTAAAGGGAAACACTGCATGTACCTATATAAAAATAGCCAGTGACAGCTATAGCTCCTCATAGCATAATAGCTGTGAGGAACAACATTGCCTTTGTGTCTTCTTCCTCACACTTGACTGTTGATCTTCAATTTGAAACAACCAACATGCTGATTTTCATGAAACTAATCCCAGGAATTAAAGCATGAGAATATGTCTCCTGAGAAGAGAGTTGCTTTTTTGGGTGGGACACTAGCCTGGACATTGTACTGCAAGTGTAGCCAGAATATCTAGAACTCATGTTTCTGTAGTCCTTCTGATGCTGTCATGAACAAAGACCATCCACCAGATCCTCTCACCCCTCCAGTCTTCATCAGGCTTTTGAGGGCCGTGCTGACAGACTGGGAATCTTCCTTTGCTATTCCTCGTAACATCCGTCTATTCTTCATAAGATCTGTCTATTCCTCATAATATCTGTCTTCATAATGTCTGTGTTCCCTTTTCCGCTCTCCATGGTACCACTTGACATTGAAGTCTTATTTGTAGTATTTTGAAGCACACCTTGAATATGCCCTTTTCCTTCTACAATTCTTATCTTCTGCTACCACCACAGCCTTCACTTTGAAACTCACCACTACAGTTAACAACTAAAGCTTCAGCAATTACTCCAGTTCTTCCCTTCACATGGCCCTGTCAGTTAGCTTCAGCACAAACAGCACTTTGTATTGCAACAAGTATTCTGGCCTCTTTTTTTTTTTTTCTGAAATTTAAGAAATGTTGTTAAAATTACAAAAAGAAGAGAAACTCTGGAAAAGCATTTTTTCCACATTTCTGTAAAAGTAACAGTATAGTTTTTCAAAACAGTCTAGGGAATTTTGACACATCTTAATAGTATCTCACTGATTCTTAATAATTTAGACATATTTCTAAATTCCCAAGACTGATCTGAAAAATGTCAGCTTAAGAAAACCTGCAAATGAGTAAACAAAATTATAATGCCTCTTGCCTTTATTCTATATGACAAAATAATCAACTTCAGTCATTACACAGGCATTAAACAGAAGGATAATGATTTCTCAACTATCCCGTCATTTCCACAGACTGCAATTTCCTTTGTTCCACTGTAATATTTTCATTAAACAGCAGAATAAAAGTGTTCTGTTTTTACATAAAAGAGTGACCATTTCTGTAATGACGGTCAAACTCCATTAATTCTTTAGAAATTTTTTTAGCTTAATTTTTTCCAAACAAATAAGATATTTCCCAATGAGGTCATCATGCTCTGAGGCAGACAGAAGCATTACAAAACACAGTTCTGCCGAGGCAGCTTTCTTATTGCTATACCTGCCTATGATGTATTTATATGGATGTCTACCATAAGGTGATAAATACATTAAAGATGATGCACCTTTTTAATGTCTTTCCTTTTTTTATCGGGCACCCAAACATCATACACACACACACACCCCTATACACACACACAAATATATACGTACATGGAGGATAAGACAGTCCTCTTGGCAATGGGGAAACCAGCTGAGCAGCACATACCTGCTGCAAAACAGCACAGTGCGGATCTTGGAAAGGAGAAGGGAAAGTCAGTGAAGTGCCCTAGTCAAAACAGCCTTGCTCGAGTTCTAGCATAAAGGTGATGCCTAAAGCTCCCATCCCTACCCTTTACACCATGGACTGGCTTGCTTCATCCGCTGGAGCATGGGTGACTGCCAATCCACCCTCTGTACTCAAAGTCACTAAGATCAAAATCCCTGGCAATAACAGCGTTAGCAGCAAAAGGTAGCACAGCTGCTGTAAATCAAATTTAAAGCAGGAGCTGAAGGTATTATTGAGTATGGTATATTTCATGGGTAGAGAAATATTAGGGATGCTAGATGAGTACAAGTGATACAAGTGAGGTTGTCTCATCTGACCCTGGAACTACAGGCTTTCTGACCTGCCTTCACAGATTATATTGATGTGGCTTTGATGTTCTTGAACCTGATTTCCTCTGTATAGAAGATATTACAGCACTTCCCAACCTGAAAGGATTTTTGAGGAGAAACACACTACAGATGCGGTAGTGATTTGGAGCTCTCCTTGACTGTAGATCTGTCTGCTTGCAGTTCCTGCTGGCCAGACTCTAACAAGGTGAGGGCTGAAGCTGGATGGGTCTCACCAAGACAGCCTGGGTAATATCTCACACTCTGCGCTGTGCCAAGACGGGCTTCCAAAGCACATTGGGCGTTCGGCTGGCTAACCTGGAGCCTGGTTAGAGCATTTACAGGACAACATGCCCTTCAATGATTTATATACATCAAAGAAATGAGGATTAGTGTCAAGATACCATGATGAATTATTTAATTTCCCTACTGTGCTAATGTCTTCTCTTTGCTCCCTCTTGTCTCTACTGACTGAAGTTAGCTGTGACTATATAACTACTATATGCAAGTGTATCAGAGCTCTGTTAATGTTGGTGGGTGCTACTGTAAGAAAAAATAACAATTGTGCTGTATCTTCAGAATATATTTCATATTTTCTTTTTCCTTCTAAATGCAGCTAATCTATCCATCACAGCTTACCTGAGAAAGCCTGACATATCTTGGAGTGTTTTTATTGTATGCAAAATGCACAGGAGAAAGGTATTTGAGGGTCTGAACACTAAAATCAAACACAGAAAAAGATGAAGAATGTTGATAGTGTCTCTTGTAGATTGAGAAGACAAGAACACTTACAGCAGCTGAATTGGTTGCAAAGCCCAAGAGCTGCAAAGAATGGAAAAGCACAGGTGTATTGGGGCAGAATTCAAGCGGAAAGAGTTTTAAGAATACCCTGAGATCAAAGTTCAAATACATGCTCCAGAGAATAAACTACATTCAAATACAGGAATGGGCATTTTGTCCAGGGGCAGATATAACAGCATTTCCATTCACACTATCCACAGGGACCTGTCCTCCCCGGTTACCTGTACGGTGACGGATTTGCTCAATCACTGTCATACAAATGGTGTCTGAGTGCAGTCATCTGCATCCAGCCTAGATGTGCAACTACTGTGTAAGTCAGATTTATATCTAAAATCTGCTATATTCACAAGTGAAACATGAAGACTGAATAATCACTGCAGCTGACTGAAGCAGAGGAAAGCATTCAATTGCACTAGTCTGAATCTAGTATCTCCCTTTAGCTAATATTTAGTTTTAAATTAGTGTAAATCTAGAACAATTCCTCCTGACTTACTCTGAAATCACAGTGATATAACCCAGAGAGAATTTGGCCAAGGGAAAAAAAACAACAAAACAGAACTAAATAAAGATTTTCTACTGAAAACACTGAGTTAAGAACTGAAACTAGCAAGCAATGGGAGAAAAAGGGTGGGGAAAAAATGAAATAAATTAAATATTGAAAAGGCACTTTAAAGTAGGCTAACATTCTTTTTTCTTGTTGAAAGTCGAACATCTGATTTGGTTCCATTCCAGCAGTAATGTTTGAAAACAGGGGTACTGCATTCTGCAACAGTCCCATGACTGCAGAGGTACTAACCTTATGTGACTGCACTGCTTAATCTTTATTCAGGAGATGTAAAAGAATGTGTAATCTCTGGTGCTTTCCTGTGATCCCAGCCTTCTCTTGAATATATACAGTATGTCCTATGACAATATAAGTCATGACCTTCCTCCATGAGGAGGACTGAAGGAAGATAGGTCAAGAAAACTGCGGTAGCCCACATTGGGGAATTCTTTTGCTAGGTACAGCCGTAGAAGGAAACAGTGCTTGTCTGGCATGCCGGTCAGGTCTAGAGAGTCTGAATTGGACAAAACAAGAATGAAATATGAATTTCCACTTACTTTCTGATCCAAAACCATTGCTGAGACAGAAAGAGTAGTCAGTGTCTGGTCGGTGATTTTAAAAAACAAACTTCCTGTCAGCACCCATAATTTACAACCTAGCATAGCCTGATGACAGAAACTATTTGCTGATGTAAATGGAGAGGCGCTGCTTGTGCTCCAGATTGACTTGGACACAAGCCCACTCTGAACTGAAAACTCGGCACTCCCGGTGGTGCAGCAGCATACCCAGGCTCCTACACCTTGCTGAAGGGCTCATCTGCTTTGCTCAAGCACAGCCCCACACGAATCAAGCTGCGAGGCTCCTTAGGAGGGACCTTAGCTCTCAGTAGCTCTGAAGTCAGGCAGAGGTTCAGGTCTGCTTCTGTCTGGGTAGCTAGGCCTATAATCTAATCCAAGGAGAAATTACACTCTGTTATTAAGTAACTGTTTTGTCTTGGTAGGCGTGTTCTGACACTTTGCCTGTACCCGCTGTATGGTTGATACACAGTTTTCAGTTTACATCCTGTTTACATCCTGTTTACATGTGTTAGTTTGCATAGATAGAGAGTTATTAGTTCCACAGCAGCCTGTTCTACATGCCTCAATATTCTCATGCAAACCTCCTTTTCAGCAGCACGCAGGAAGCCCAGAGGACAGCACCAACTATCTTTTATACTCTGCATGGCCGTGTAGAGTGGGGGGGCTCTTGGAGTCTCACGGGAAGCTACATTTACTACATTTTTACAGCACAGTCCAGCATAGGCACCAGTTCTGGTGCTTGCAACATCAGATGTACGTCATGCAAATCTCCCCAAGGAGCTCTTCCATTGGTAGTTTTCCTTTTTCAGTTTCAGATTCATTTATGGATCTCTTAAGCACCTGAATGCTGTGCTTTCCCAAGCAAATGCATACTGATACCACTAGGACACCCTGCCTGAATCTCCTAAAATTTCCTTAGGCAGAAGACAATACTGAAAACACTGGTCTAAACTGTTTTCTGACTCAAGAGATTCATGCTGACCCAGCCTTCCCCCCTCCTCCCCACAGGCTTATTAGACAGATGTATAAGTTTGCCTAGGAGAAGAATTCCCGTGACTTTGAGATAGTTACTTATATCCTCAGTCCAGTGTATGTAGTAGGTCACAGGAGAGCATGCTTTGAAACCATTTTTAAAGCCTATGGAATGCACAACTGGAGATACAACTTGAACTCATCAGTGTTTACATACGCGAGTGCCCCTTGCCTCGCCTAGGACGAGATTTGTTGTGTAAACTAAGGGCTCAGCTAACCTTTACTGATAAATTGATACAGTTGCATGTGCCAAAGGAAACGGCTTGGAGAGCTCAGCTATGTTTGAGAACTGAGAAGCAGTTGCAAAGGGCAGAAATTCCCGACGAAATCCTGGATGCTGTAATACCCTTCGTATGGGCCACAGGGAAGCCTGGACAAGCAGTGAATGCAACACCGGTAAAAACTGATTTAAAACCTGGAGCACAACCGGTAAAAATACCCAACATGCTATTAAGTTAGAGACTAGGCAAGGTTTGGAACCTTTGATAAATACCTTTGTCCAAAATGGAGTATTGCAAGAATGTCAATCTGAGTATAAGACCCCTATTTTACCAGTAAAGAGACCCCAAACCCAGGAATATCGATTAGTACAAGATTTAGGAGAAATCAACTGAATAACTGTTGATGTCCAGTCAGTAGTCCCGAATCCATATACTTTGCTGTCCTCAATACCTGAGAACAATGTCTATTTTACAGTGTTGGATTTAAAAGATGCTTTCTTTTGCATACTGTTGGAAAAGGAAAGCCAAAAAATATTTGCCTTCGAATGGGAAAGCCCTACCACAGGTCGGAAAACTCTACTTTGCTGGACTGTGCTACCACAAGGGTTTAAGAGCAGTCCAAGGCTCTTTGGTAATGTGCTTGCTAAGGAGCTGGAGGACTGGCAAGGTAGGAATCCTTCTGGGACTTTGTTGCAGTATGTGGACGATATACTATTGGGATGTGAGACAAAACAAGAGTGTAAAATGGCTACTATAGACTCGCTGAATTTCTTGGGATTGGCCGGATATCAGGTGTCTCAGAAAAAGGCTTAGGTGGTGCAGTTTACGGTAACTTATCTAGGTTTTGAAATGTCTCAAGGAAAAAGAAAATTGGGGATGGAAAGAAAAGAAGCCGTATGTAGAATTGCTCCACCCAACTCAAAACGAGAACTGAGAGGCTTCCTAGGAATGGCCGGATGGTGCTGGCTGTGGATACCGAATTTCAGTCTGATTGCTAAACCATGGTATGATGCTATGAAGGGACCTGGAGAGGTCTTAGAATGGACCCCGGAATGGCGTAAAAGTTTTGACACTATAAAGACTGAATTAATGAGAGCACCTGCGCTGGGCTTGCCAAACCTGACTAAACCTTTTTCATTATGTGTGCATGAGCGACAACATGTAGCATTAGGAGTTTTGACACAGGCCTTGGGAGAATGGAAGAGAGCAGTGGCCTACTTTTCTGAACAACTGGATGATGTGAGTAAAGGATGGCCGGCATGCCTCAGAGCAGTTGGTGCAAGTGTTATTGATTAAAGAGGCACGGAAATTGCCCTTAGGACAACCCATCACCGTATAGGTATAGGTACCTCATGCCGTTTTAGCAGTATTGGAACAAAAAGGACATCCCTGGCTTTCACCAAGTAGATTGATTCAATACCAAGCCGCCTTAATTGAACAGGCTGATGTTTCTTTAAAAGTGTCTTCCGTTTTGAATCCTGCTACATTGCTCCCGATAAACCAGAAAGGAGAATTGGAACATGACTGTTTGCAGGCTATTGAGGAAGTTTATTCCAGCCGGCCTGACCTGAAAGATGAGCCCCTGACAAATCCTGAATGGGAACTGTTTACGGATGGAAGCAGCTTTACAGTAAGGGGAGAACGGCAGGCCAGATATGCAGTGGTGACTTTGCAAGGAGAGATAGAATCATCCACTTTGCCCACAAGTACGCCTGCCCAGAAAGCAGAAATTATTGCCTTAACTCGAGCCTTAGAACTGTCTAAAGGGAAAAAGTCAATACTTATACATCTTTATACATATTTATATATTTATTCACCATTGCACTCCATTGCCCTCCTCAGCCCCCTCTACCCCCGATGACACCCCTCTGCCCCCTTTGCCCCCATGACACCTCTCTGCTCCCCTTGTGCTTCCATTGCACCCCATTGCCCCCCAAATCACTCCATTGCACCCCTCTGCCCTCTCTGCCCCCCATGGCACCCCACTGCACTCTTCTACCCCCACTGCCCGCCACGGCACCCCTCTGCTCCCATGGCACCACTTTGCAGCCCTCAGCCCCCCATGGCACCCCTCTGCCCCTATGGTACCCCATTGCACGCTTCTGCCCCCACTGCCTCCCATTGCACCCCATTGCACCAAATGGCATCTACTGCCCCCCATGATACCCCTGTGCCCCCTCTGCCCACTTTGCACCCTGTTGCACCCTTCTGCCCCCCATGGCAGTTCCCTGACCTCTCTGCCCCCCATTGCACCCCTCTGCTTCCTTTGCACACCATTGTGTGCTTCCGCCCCCCAGGGTGCCCCTCTGCCCCTATGGCACTCCAAGGCACCCCTCTTTCTCTCCTCTCACCTGCCCTCTCAGCAGAAGGGAACCATGTCCATATGTGCATCTACCTGTGCATCCTAACACACAGTAAAACATGGCGCATGCACAAACATTCCCCCCAGCACGCACGTGCATGCCCCCCCAAACACACAGAGCTTCCACATCTTGCTCAAAAGGACCCTAATGCAGTCAGCATTGCAAACCATCCCACTGCACACACCCCCCGTCTTGCACAGACACACGCACACACACAACGCACTTCTCTCACAACCCCCACCACGATGCACCCACACGACCACTGCACACAAACACTTCCCCCAGACTCTACGTCCTTCCCAGAGCATGCTGTGGCATTGCACCAAGGTGGTGCTGTGCCTGGGTGGGATGTTCACTAACTTAAGGGGAACCGTACCAGAGCAAGGACTCCAGGTACAGCACGGCTCTCCATTATATGTATTTTATTGCTCACTCCTACATTGCAATCGTGCAGTGCAATTTGCTATAGCCAAACACTAAAATATTATTCTGCACATGCTTTGGGTTCGCAACCAAGTTGCTGTGTTAGGGATCCCGATCCTTCGCTGTCCCGTCAGTCATGGAGGAATCGCGGTGCAGGCGTGGTGCCTCAGGCCGTGGACACCCGAGGCGATAGCCGACTATCAGAAATCTCAACCGTTTGAAACATTTCGTATTCATTTTTGCACAAACCATTTTTTGTGGTTCAAATGTCGGATACACTGGGATGGGAGAGTCACATGACACAGGCTCGGTGTGTTTGAGTCATGACAATTGTTTACCACATGACAAGCAACAGCATATTAGCACAATTAACAACAATTAGCATATTAGCACAACTATTAAACACACTAACAGAGCAGAATGATGATAACAAACATACTTTGTAAAACAAGAGAAGTTCCATGTCCAAGTATTCCCGAAAACCACAAGGACCAATTGTCACTTTGATGTCATGGGTTTATTCTGACAAGTATTTTCTGAATATCATGGCACACTTCCTCGTCATTTGGCGGTAGATAGGTACTACATTCCTTACCAATCAGGGTACAAAAAATGCCTTTGACAGCTCGGATGGTCATGATCTTCCTTTTTCATGAGCTACTTAGCCGAGTTATGTATGTATATATGCATGTGGGGAAGTTTTCAGAAGAAAGCAGCCTACAGATGGTCGGCTGCTGTTGGTCCATTCCCAGGCTTTGTGGCTCTGAGAGTTTTCGCGGGTCTGCGTCTTTCTTAACACTGTGTGAGGTAAGGGTTTGCCTCTCGCGTGCTGGTTTGAATGTTTGCTGCTTGATACCCGTCGTGGTGCTTAAGGCATCGGGCAGCAGCACTTCAGATGTTCCTGCCTGAAAGGCGTTCTGCGGGTTAGCTTGTGGAATTGCCTCGGTGCCAAGCGCTTTGTCGCCAAGCCCTAGCTGGCATCCTCAGACTGTGGCAAGAATTCCATTCCCCGGCCTCTGAGCACCTTCCCTGTTTAGTGACTGTGGATTCCTTGGCTCGAAGGTGTAAATCCATAAAGTACCTGGAAGGAGTCCCAAGATGCCAAGGTGCGACTAATAAAGGAATCCTACGTCCGTAGGCAGTATTGTTTTGGTGTGCTTGGCCTGACTTGGTGGAGAAAGTCTTCAGTGAGGGGAAACTGCTGGATCACTGGAACAGGGGGTAGATAGTAAAGGAGTAGGGAGATGGAGGAATGTTTGTGGCATTTCTTTTTGGTAATACCCCTTAAATGAGGTGTGAGCTTCAGTCTGGAAAGTGTCAGTGTGGCTTTTTTGCTTCTTTTAATGCTTCCGCAGGTTCAGAATCGCCTGGAGAACCTGATCACTGGCTTATGGACAAGATGTGTGCCTTCGGAAGAAGACCAAAATCAGCACATGCATCAATGGTTGCTGCGAATTTCTTCTTCCAGTCTTTGATTTTTTTTATTATTATTGTGTGTGTGTGTGTGTGTGTGTGTGTGTGCGTGTGCAGGCAGCTAAACTGTCCAGGAATTCCGTAACAGTGACCTCTTCCAAGGGCCGTTGCCCACTGATGGCTGAAGATCCCCCTGAAGCTTTAAATTAAACTCTGCTTTCCACTGATGTGGACGCATAAGTACCCCCTGCTAGTAGCAGAGGGACTGAGGAAGCTTTTCTTCAGGGTCTTTTCCACCTTTCCCCCATGGGCCCCTAGTAGCAGGTGGCCTTCACTTTTGGTGGTGGTGGGGAATGGGTCTGGCAGGCAACTGTTTCTGTCCCTCGGTATTGGCCTGTCTGGTGGGAGAACTGAAGCGCCGACCTTTATGTGGGAATTCTGTCCCCTGGAGTTCTGCGGCCCTTGGCTAGCAGAGAGAGACGTCCTGCAACATCTTTGTGAGGAACGCCATCTGCGCCCAGTGCTTATGGATGCCATTACTGAGTTGTGTGTGCCATTTCTTCTTTCTGTTTGGGAAGTGTGAGAGCAAAAGAAAGCCAGCGAAGGAGTTGGTGGAGGGGAAACAGCCAGCAGAAGCCCGACTGGAGCAAGAAATGAGAAGAAACATGGAACTGCAGAGAGAATGCGACAGGTACGTATGGGTTTTTAGTACTTGTAAGAAATATCAGCTGGGCTGGGAGTCAAGCTTCATTTAACTTGACCCTAAGACTATGAGTACGTAACAGTTTGTGAGCAACTTCAAGCCTTGCTTTAGATCTTGCAAGTGGCTTCTGTACGTGAGCGTACAGTTTTAGGTATGTGGAAGAGCAGGCTGCCCTGCAGTTGTCGTGGGGAGGGAGGGTGAGTGGGCGGGCGGGCAGGCAGGAAGAAGTCCCTTCCCTCTGTTTTCAGGCAGAGGGAGTACCTTCATGGGAGCAGCTGAAATTTTGAGCCTGCAAGTGATCTGTGGGAGGGGAATGATTTTTTTTTGCTTGGTTGGTTGGTTTGGTGTTTGGTTTGTTTTTTGGGCCCATAAGTCCTGGTCTATCAGTCAGGTTACAAATGAAGTAAGCCCCGTCCCTGGTGCTCACATAAGTGTGTAGGCAAAGGCTGACTGTCCTTGGGCTTCCTATCTTACTTACTAATTTGCTGTGCAGGTCCAAGAGGCTTCTGGAAACAGCTATGAAGAAACTGAGGGCGTATGAGAGGCGAGAGAGTGAGTCCCAGTTGGATTTCCAGGGCAAAATGGAGGACATGCGTTGTGGAAGGGGCAGCGAAGTTGGTAGATTAAGAGCAAAGGTGAGCTTTGGTTGGTTTGGGTTTTTTGCTTTTTTTGGAGGTCTGTATGATTTCTTTTCCTGACTTCTGTTTCGTATTGTTAATTATCTGGTGGCTGTGTTTTGAAATGAAGGGATTTCCCTTATGATCCCTGAAAATGTCTAACTAATCCTTCCTGAAGTGAAGAAGTGTTGCGATACCAGGGTGCTGGTGTGGAAAAGGTAAATTTCTGAGGAGAGAAGACAACAGAGTTTTAGTTGACCTTTGGGGCCTACCGAAAACCTGGTACTTCCTAAAAGTTCTTGAAAACAAACTACCGCTTTGATCTAGAAGAGAATATGCCTTCTTTCTCCACTGCTTGAAAAGCTACTTTCTGGAGCACTGCTGACGAAGCTTTCGGTGTCACGGAAAGAAGAGGATGTGTTTCTTGTGATTTCTGCCTTGAAGTAATCTGACTGTGTGACAAATCTGCCACAGCCCTCGCGCCCCCCTCATCCATCCAAAACACCCCGCGTGATCTATGTTGTTCCTGATGAAAGGAGAAGGTGGCTAGCTCTGTGGATGTTTGATTTCCTGTGAGCGTATGAGGCGCTCACTGTAGAATAGCCCTAGTGCTTTTCAACCTGCCCACAGGGGTGGGTGGAAAGCTGCTAGTTTGTGCTGTCTAGGTGAAGCCTCTGTTGGTTTGTGAACTGTTGGAGAAGAGCTGAGAAGGGCGGGAAACTTGAGGAAGCCTCCTGGAAATCATTTAAAAGATGTGCTTATTTTAGCAGAGGAGCATGGCTCTCATTTGGTTTAAATACTGAGTCAGCTGGTGACAAACACAGTCTCAATGGACACTCTTCACGGATTGTCACAGAACTGCGTACGGTTAGACCTCTCTGTCTGGTTAAGGGAGTCTGTCCTTTCCCTGTCTACAGGTCCGTGAACTTTCCCACTGGCTGGAGACAGAGTGGAGAAAATCGAGGCAGCTAGAAAAAGCAAATGAAGGCTTGCGAGAAGAGTTGGCTTGGATGCATGGGAGCTGTGAAAAACTGTGGAAGAGGAAGCGGCAGCTGGAAGAAGAGGTGGTTGTCCTCAGGTGTCATTTAGAGGCCAAGATGATGGATCGTAGCCACGCAGAAGAACGTAAGAGGGAGATTGAACAAAAGACTGGGTAAGAGCTAAGGCAAAGACTGCAGGAAGTCAATCTCTTTCTGCAGGTAAACTTACTTCCCACTTCCCCCACTTGTGCCTTGTCATTCATTCCTTCTTTACTGTTGCCATTTTTCAGTACTTCGTGCTTCTGCCGGTCAGGGCTGTGGGGTCATGGGCTCTTGATATCTTCAGGAGGCTGTTGAAGGGTGTGAGCTGGTTGGATGGTTGTCCTCAACCATTCTGAGATTCTGTGAATAATCTTCTCTACGCACATAGGTCACTGGGGAATCTAGTAACAGCGCTAAGAGAAGAATTGCAAGGAGACTAGTGTCTTGCTGAGACAGAGGTTGCTTAGTCCTAGCTTTGATTTAAAAAAAATAAAAGTTGCGCTAAGAGCAGGTTTCTTTCTGAACAAAAAGGATTATGTAACGTGGTGCTTCTGGGTTTTGCCCTTGATTGTTGAGGGCAGTGAGGGGGCACAGTTGCCTCCCTGCGTGAGGCTGTGCTCTTCAAACTGGGTGTGTGGAAGCTGACTGGGGGGAAAGTTCTCTTCTTCTTTCCTGGGGGTTGAAATTGCATGATCTGCTTCAGACACAGGCAGCCACCCAGCACCGAGTGGAACAAATAAGAGCCGCTACTGAAGCTTCCACAGTCGGCCGACTGCAGCAGCGAATTAGGGATTTAGAATGTGAATTGGCTCTCACAAAACGCCTGCGGCGAGACTGAGCTAATGAGAGGCTTGCGGAAGCCGGCACCGCACATCGTCACGAGCGCTACAGAAGCCACTCTGCTGACGGACCCAGTGGGCAACGCTTCCTCTGTGACAGACAGAGTGGAAGCTCATATGGCTGAGGTAAGGCTCTGTAAATCCATGTTATTCTCAAATTACCTTTGAAGAATATGAATAAGCTAGGTTCAGCTTTTAAGCTGAAAATGAGCATCCATTCCTAGCTCCAGGACACCCAATCTAGTAGTCTAAACGTGATTGCTGACCCTCACAGTTCCCCAAGGACGGTCATCTGCATCACCCTGTGAGACTCCATGAGACAATGCTCAGAGCCTGCTGCAACCTCAGCAATAGCTCTGGTCCAAGTGTGCCCCGGAATTAGCAGTCTGTGTGACAGCAGAATAACAGAATATTATGCAGTTGCTTTTAAAAAACAGAGAGAAAAAACAATGTACACGCACGTACACCACCCCCCCACTCCCCCCCACCCCCGGAGCCCTGAATAATCCCACGTCTTTGTGATAATTGTTCCTCCAGAGTCACGGCTTTGCAGTGGCTGGGCCTGTTTCAAAGCAGGTAGCCCCTGAGAGCAATTCCTTCTGTTCCAGTAGTCTTTAATCTCCTAGCGAGTGGCCACCTCTTGCTTTCTAGCTCTTTGCATTTGCTTGGACGGACACCAGTCCGTTGCATTGAATCCGTCTGCACTGTGAATGGAGTTGCCTGTCTACTAGGAGTAATATGGTTTGTTTGGTCTGGGGACTTGTTAGCTTTTCCTACTGTAACACTAACAAAAGGCATTTTCTTCCCCCTCCCCCTCCCCCGGCTTCCTCAGCAATGGCTGAACTGAAAATTGGATCGGCTGGAGCTTCTGCCTGGGCATCTACTGAAGGATCTTCAGAAAACGTAGACCCAGGAGCCACTTCCCAGAGCAATACATGAGTGCTGCGATGTTTTGACCACAAATGATGGGATCTGATTTGAACAAAAGTGCTAGGGAGCCGCCGCTCTGGCAGAGCTGCGTTTGTCATTTCATACCCGCAAAAGTCGTTAGCGATCAGAAGATGCTGGAGCAGAGGAAGTCCCCATTCCAGAAAGCTAAGAGTGGATATGCTGAGACGAATGAAGCTTGGGGAAACGTGCCTTCTACCTCTTAATGGAGTGGTGTGGAGATAACAACGTGCTGTATTTAACTGAAAGTATCTGTTCCAACTTTGTATTTCATAAATTTTGTTGTCTAGGACGTCTCTCTGTTTTATTCCGTTCCCCTTCCTGCCTTTGCCTGCCCTGACCATACGATTGTACCCTCTTACTCCCTCTGCTCGTCTCTCTCCCAGAGTAGTGCCTGTCGGATTGCTGCCAAAGGGGTGAGTGGCAGCAAGGTTGCGGGATGATTCCAAGGGATCCAATGATACTAGCACTAGAGAAAGAGGGAAAGGGTCGAAATTTGAAAAGGTGTTGTTCCGCTTGTAGTATGGGAAAAAGGTGTTTGAAGTGTGGACGGGAGGAGGAAGAAGATTTGGAATCGGTGGTCGCTCCCCAACAGAGGTTGGGGGGGGATTTCGAGGCTATCGGTGGAGCTGGAGGTGCAGAGGGACCAGGGGAGAGGAGTTATGAACAGGGAGGAGGATTTAGAGGGGCGGAAGGATTTAGCCCGCTTGCGGGGAGAACAAGGGGACGACAAGGGGAAGCGGGGGAGGCTTTACAGGCTCCCCTTCGGCAGGCGGTTGGAAATAACGGACCAGTAACAGTTAAAGTAGCTTTTTCAATAACGGAGTTAAGGTCCTGGAAGGAAATAGCAGGGAACTCTAGAGAGGATCCAGAGAGAGTGGCTAAAGCATTTGAAACTGTAATTAGGACTCAGGATCCATATTGGAATGGTTCACAGGTCATATTAGACACACCGCTAGGTGATACTGAAAAGAAGATGGTATTAAACGCTGCTTGGAAACAAGCAGAAGGAGCACATGCTGGTGGGGATTTGCAGGGAACAATAGACCAGAATTTTCCTGCTGCAGAGCCGGGGTGGGATCCTAAGCAGCCGGGACCCCGGGGACTCTTAGCAAGATAGCAGAGATGGATAAGGTTTGGCATAAGACATGCCATGCCAAAAGCGATTAATTGGTCTAAGCTCTATGAGGTCAGACAAGAGCCAAATGAATCCCCGTCTGCTTTTATGGAACGATTAAAGGCTACTGCCGGGAAATCTACCACCCTGGATCCTGAAAAAGCAGAGGAAGCCCAGCAGTTCACTTCAATGTTTATGGGACAATGAGCCCCAGACATAAGAAGAAAACCTTCAGAAATTAGAAGAGGCGGATTCGAAAGATTTAGGAAAATGTTAGAAGTGGCATGGACGGCTTTTAATAATAGGGAAAAGGAAAAAGAGATGCAAGAGGTTTGAAGGGAAACCCTAAGAGAAGGCAGATTGACTGCTGCTTTAACCAGGGCTCCTGGAGGAGCCTACAGAGAAAGGGAAGGCCCAGGAGGGGGTTACCGAGGCGTGAAAGGGAGTAAGGGAAAGGGAACATCACCTCCTTTTGTGCAGCCCCGTCTGGTGAAAGATCAGTGCTCAATCTGCAAAGAAAGGGGGCATTGGAAAACAAAGGGCTGGCAACCTCAGGCTGGGAACCGATCCAGCCCTGCAAGCCATTAAGCTACTGGCATTAAAGGAGGAATCTGGAAGGGGACCGGGGGAAGCATCCCCAGCCGAACCCCTGGTTACACTAAGGCTGGGAAATGATGGAGTAGAAGTTTTAGTTGATACAGGAGCCGCTTACTCTGTACTTAATACTTGTAAAGGAAACTTTAGCCATGAAACTGTAAGCGTTGTTGGTGCTACAGGCAAACGAGAGAATCGGCCCTTCTTGCAGCCCTTACAACTTAAACTGGGAAAACAGGGGGTGACTCATCAATTTTTATATATGCCTGAATGTCCCATACCCTTGATGGGAAGGGATTTATTGAATAAGTTGAACGCGCAGATAACCTTTAAGAATGGAGAGGTGCAGCTACTACTACCTGAATCAAAAGCTGCGGAAGCGAGAACGTTTATGTTACAGAGCGCGCAAAAACCGGAGGAAGAGATTCCTGCGGAAGTAGACGATGCAGTAATAGCCTTGGTATGTGTTATAGGTAAACGCGACAAATTGACAACCACTCGGGCCGGGTTGCATAAATTCCAATTTAATAAAATAATTGAGCAAGTCACAAGTAAGCAAAACAGCGCTGGGCGGCCGGGGAGTCTCCTGCTCCACCAACGACGCGCGCGATCCCCCCCTCACAGTCTCCTTATACGCGATTCCAGTTCCAGGTATACATGGCACTTCCTGTAACTTCTGTGATTGCGCCGGCTGTTGCTAGGGGGTCTTCTTCAGCCTTCTGGTGGTCGTGGGGATGAAGGCTGGAGTCTTCCTCTGCGTTGTGTGTGGTGACCCTCAGGTCATGCATATATTTTACAACTGTGTGACCTCGCCATTGCCATATTAGGCTATCTAAACTAACATTGCCGCCTCGCTGGCTCCACTCAATTATCTCAGGCGGGGTACATGCCCTCATTACAGGATGTTGTGGTTTTAGCCCGTAATTAGCGCCTAGTTTCATCGTAAAATCACTTCCCGATTTGATGTAACAAACTAGCACCTATCACAGTATGGGCTAGCGGAATTCCAGGTTGGTCTAAATTGGCGAAACCAGTGACGGTTGTTCTAAAATCTGGGACTAAACCGGTAAGGCAAAAGCAGTATCCTGTTAAGTGGGAGGCTAGAAAAGAGTTGGAAGAATTAACAACTACATTTTTGAATTATGGGTTATTGATAGAGTGTGAAGCAGAATATAACACCCCAGGATTATCAGTAAAGAAACAAAATGGCAAAGAATATAGGTTGGTTCAGGATTTAAGAGCCGTGAATGGGCTCTTCAGCGACCGCCAGGGACCCCCATAGAAGCCCCCCGGAGACTCAGACTCAGACTGCATGCACAATGACTCTGTAAATATGATAATTAGTTCCAGGAAATAGAATGAATATGTACAATCATTCCGGGAAATTTAATGCATGGGTATGTACCAAAGCAATAGAAGCTTTGGCTAATGCAACACGCAGCATGCACGTTGGGCGGAGCGATCCCCCGTGCACCCGGCGCCGTAATAAAGAGAATGCCTGCTTCTCAGTGCTACACTGGTGCTAAGGAGTTTTTCTCCCCATTTCGGTGACAACGGGGCGGACGGGAGCGAGTGACTTAGGTGGCAGCCTCCGGAGGCAGCCCTCGGGCCATAGCGGCCCCCGTGTCTGTGGTGCAGGCACCAGCGCCTTTCTGTTTCCCCTGAGCTGCTGGGTGCCCGCGGGGGTGCGCGCAGTTCGCTAGCGAATGGCAAGCTGGGCTAGCCGGCGCGTAGGAGGCGCCTGGGCATGGACAGCGGGCAGGCTGAGAGGCCGAGCTGATATTCGAGGGAGCCGCGAGTGCGCGGGGGCTTGGGAGGCTGCGGAGTCTCATGAGGGAGGGCGTTTTCGCTGGTGAACTTCCACCTCCCTGAAAGGAGGCTGCATCTCCTCTCCTCCTGGCGAGTCGCCTGGATGCAAGCAAAGGCGCTGCCTTTGGGGAGGGAAACCCCGGCCCCGGCCCCGGCCCCGGCAGTACTGCGCAGGCGCGCAGCGGCCCCCCCGCTCCGCGCGGCCTCTGGAGGCGGTTGCTCTCAGTGCTGTGGCCGCCGCTGCCGGAGCGAGGGCGCGTGCCTCGCTGGGAGCCTTGCTGCGTCCCTGCTCTCGGCCCGCGCCTCTGCCCCCAGCCCGGGGGCTCCGAGCCCGCGGCCCCGCAGCCCGCCGGGGCGCAGCCCCGCAGCAGCTGTCCTGGGCCGCGGCCACTGGCCGGCGCTCGGCTCCTCTGCCCCCGCGCGAGGCGGGGCCGTGCCCGTGCCGGGCCGCGTCCCGTCCCTGCCGCAGCATGAAGAGGCTCTTCGGGCTCTTCAGCAAGGGGCAGGGGCCGCCGCCGTCGCCATCCGGCGGCGCTTCCCTGCCCTGCGTCGGCGCCGCCTCCGAGCTCTGCGAGAAGGAGCTGGGCAAGCTGCACCGCGCGGCCGCCAGCAGCGACCTGGCGCGGGTGCGGCGGCCGTGGTGGCTGCCGAGACTCGGCATCAACAGGCGGGACAAGGCGAAGCGGTGAGGGGGGCGGCGCCATGCGCGCCTACGCCCCCCCGGCCGGGCTCTGGGCCGCACCGCGAGCGTGGGGGGAAGCGCGAGGGGCGGCTGCAAGGGCCGGGCTGTGGCAGCGGTGGCGGCGGCTGCGTCTGTGGCTGCGGCGCGGCCCCGCAGCGGCGGGCGGAGGGGGCGGCGGTGGCGCAGCTGGGAGGCTCCAGCGGGCCCTTGCTGCGAGCAGAGAGGTCTCCTTGCCTGGTGGCAGCCCACGAGGCTCGGCTCGGCTCGGCTCGGCTCGGCTCGGCTCGGCTCGGCTCGGCTCGGCTGAGGAGGGCGAAACGAGGGGCAGGTTTTGTGAGCGGCTTCTCCCGCAGCGTCACCTGTACTGCGTGCGTGGCAGCAGCCCTTCGGAGGTGGTTGCGTGTTCCTTCGTAGCCGCATCGGCTGCAGTGGTTTGATTGGAGATGCTGGGCAGTTTGAAGGGCCACCTTTCTTCCAGGTGCGGCGCGGCGCGGCAGGGCAGGGCAGGGCAGGGCCCTTCCTGGAAGGGAGGGCGGAAGGAAGGGAGGGAGTGCCGTTTTCTTCAGCTGGCGAGGGCTGTTGGAAAGGCAGCTCTGCTGCCTTGGAGAGGGCTTCCTCCGTGGTTGAGCTTGTAGGAGAAGGGTAGCTACAACTGCCGGCAAGACAGAGTGCTGCTTTGTTGCTGTGGGCATGGAAGTGTTGTGGGGGAAGGTTTCTGCTGGCTGGTTTGCTAGGTGTTACCGAGGGCGCTTTGGAGCGAGCGTGTCCTCGCATTTGCTGCAGTAGTGAGCTCGGGGAAAGGACAGAAGGCACGAATTCCCGAAAAGCACAGCACAAAGCTGATGCGATGGTGTTCTAAAAGCCACCTCCTTAGCCTCTGGCACGCTGTTGTCACGCGAGCGATGCTGGTGAAAGCTAGAGGGTCCCTTGCCGTAGGCTTAAGGTGCCCAAGGCTTGGTCGTCCTTGCTGGGCTGTGTGTGTCGTGCTGTTGGAGGCAGTGGCCAGTTGCCTGGGCAGAGGCGTGGAGGGCAGCAGTTTCCCACCGGAAGCCTGAGGCTGTGCGGGAAGAGTCCTGTGGCTGGGCGCAGGAATCCATTTGCAGGGAACGAGGCGGGGAGCTGAGTGACCGTCGTCTTCATAAATGGGTGCTGGGGTGGGGTGGGGTGGGGTGGGGGGCATTTTTCCTAGCCCGCCCCAGGCTTTGGGTGTGCAACTGCTGTCATGGCTGAAGGAATGAGAAACTTTTTCTAAGTTTGTTTTTTGGAACCGGAAACGGGTGGCCCTACCCACGTGCCATAGGCAGGAGCGGTGTCTTCAGCTGTGTGCGTGTCTGTCGGTGTTAACGTCGTATATTTAAATTTTAGGACACCTCTGCATCTTGCTTGCGCTAACGGGCATTCGGAGGTTGTTTCCTATTTAGTAGGAAACAAGTGCAAGCTGGATCCTCGTGACAATTTCAAGAGATCGCCGCTGATGAAGGTACGTGGAGTATGTGATGCTGCTGTAGGTAGGGCTTATAAGGTATGCACTGAGCGATCCCTCCCTTGGGTGATTCTTGACCTAGGTGTGGGTGGCGATTGTGTCGTGCTTGGTGCCGAATAGGCGCCTAACGTTACCTAATCTTTGAACGCGTTATTGTTTTCCGAGGTTGGCAAGCTGTGGGAGTTGTGGCAGAGGGAAACGTAGTTGCTGGAAAGGTTTCCTTTTTTGCTGTGTTGTTTCCAGGCAGTACAGTGCCAGCAAGAAGAATGCGTTGCTATTCTGCTAGCACACGGTGCCGACCCTAATCTGGCCGATGTTAACGGCAGCACTGCCCTTCACCTCGCTGCCATTGCTCCTAACACCTCTCTAGCAGGGCAGTTACTGGAGCACAATGCCCGTATTGATGCACGGAATGAGGTAAGCGCAGAGTTTGGGTAAGGCCGCTCTTGGAAAGAAAAGGTTGCTTCACTTCTCTGTGTTTTTCTAACTGAGGGGATTTATGCTTTCAGATGGGATACACTCCCCTTGCTCTTGCTGTGTCCGAACATCACGAAGAGATGGTGGAGTTCCTGCTTAAAAAGGGAGCTGACGTGCACGCTCGAGATCAGTCTGAAAGGTGAAGGGCTTGTCCAAACAGGGCGTGGGTCTCCTGAGTATTCTTAAAGCTTGACTGATGAGAGGCGTGGGCGTGAGCCTCTAAAAGGCCTAAGTAAGTAGCCACACGGAAGCAGTTGCTTCTGCGTGACTTTGGAAAAGTGATCTGCGCTTGGCTGCTGTTGCGCCTCACTGGCTGGCTTCTGCCTTCAGGACTGCCAGAAAGCATTGTGTCTGGTCGCCGCAAGGCAGGGGAGTTGCCGCTAGTTCTCCAGCATTGCTGCTGGGCAGGAGTGGGTTTTTAGAACCCAGGCATGGTTGGTAGGTAAGTGTTGTCTCGCGGGCAGCGTTGTCTCTCTGTCCTGACACTTGCTTTGACAACGGGCACACGTTGAAACGAGAGAGGTTCCAGCTGGATGTGAGGAGAACCTTGCTGGCTGTGAGGACAGTGACGCGTGGGAACGGGTTGCCCGAGGAGGTTGTGCAGCCTCCCTCCTTGGCAGCTTTGAAGAACCGACCGAGTAAAGCCGTGAGCAACCCGGTCTGGCCTCGTAGCTGAGCGTGCTTTGGGGAGGTGTTAGGCAGAGAGACCTCCTGAGGCCCCTTCTGACCTGAGTTCTCCTGTGCTTCCGTGTAGTTGGCTCTGCTTTCCTTCTGCCTGTGGGAAAGGGGGAAGTAATTGTTTTGGGAGCAAATAGGGCTGCAAATAATGCCAGTGAGATGTCTGTATCGGCTGATAGATTTCCTGTCGTCTTTTGGATGCTCTAGGACCCCTCTTATGCTTGCTGCTTCTGCTGGGGACATGAGCATGATAGAAGTTCTTCTTCGCTATGGTGCTGATCTTTCCCAGGAAGACGTTCTTGGATGGACAGCGGAGGATTGCGCTAGAACTTCTGGATGTGCTCGGTAGGTGCTTTGGGTCACCGTTAGAGTTGCTAAGTTGTCCGAACGTCCGTGTTGGTTTATGGGCATGCTTGGTAACAGCAGCAAGGTTTAATGGTGTGTGGAGACCTTTGTTGCAGCTGGGCGAAAAGGACTCTTCTGGTACGTATTGTTCCCGTGTCAAGTGCAAACTGGGAAATTGTCCTCGACTTCCACCCAAATGCTCCGTTAGGTTTCACGTTTGTGGTGCTGAGCTCGCATCAAATTGCTCGCAATGCAAAGTCTGAAAATCAGTGTGTTTCCTTTCTTTCTGTATACAGTGTTAGTCAACACCTGGTAGACTCTGCAGTCGGGGAAAAGGCGGGAGAAGCTTCTGCAGGCGGCGCAAAGGGCGTGCCAGCGCTTAGCACGCCTCCCGGAGCAGGAGCTGCTGGCTTTGCATTGGGTGCCTGCGCTCTGGCCAGCGGAGGTAGGATCCTTAACCGTGGAGGAGCTGATGAGGAAAATCCCTACGGCCTTTTCTTTTGGTGGCTTGTATTGTTGAAGCTTACCGTGTTCACCACTGACTTCAGTGGAGGTCTCGGATGGAGTAGCGCACACAGTTTTGTAAAATGCGCTTCTGTGTTGCCGACTGGACACGTGTCTTGCAAGGCCGTGAGGGCGCTTCTATAATTAGCGTGTTAGCCGTCAGTTCGGAGGGTTGTTGCCTATTGCATCCCCCATGTTTATAGATGGGGGCTTTCCTTTTTTCTTAAAAAAAAAAAAAAGAAAAAAAAAAGGAAAGAAAAGAAAAAGAAAAAAAAATTACAAATACTGTGCAGTACCTGGCATTTTCAACCACAGGTTGGTGGAGGGGGACGGGACAAAGAGAGAATGAGAGAGAGAGAGAGAACAATCTCTGCCTGTGGCATATGCTCGCATGTGTGGTATGAAGAGTTCAGCAGTTGAGTCATTTCTTATCCTGTTCAGCCCGCGCCAGCATTTGCTAACTGTCTGCTCACATAGCATCTTGGCGCCATGCTAGTTTTTCAGTTAGGAATGTTAGAAGGAAATATCCTCTGCTACCAGATGTCGGAGTGGGGGGAACGGGCCCGGAGTAACGATGAGTCTCAATATGAGTATGGTCGTTCTCCCTTTATTAGAGCTTACACAAAGTATATATATCGAAAAGCAATACGCATGCGCTAGCAATAGTTGCATGATTGGTTACAGTTTCTGTCCATACGTATAAAACGGATACATGATTGGTGCAAGGTTGCTGTCCGCGCTCCATCGACATTTATGGAACCTAGTTCCGTCCAGACTTGTTTACCAGTTTTGTGAATACCTTCTTTTGTAGTGCTCAAGGCCACTGCAAGGCTTGCTCGGCGGCTGCAAGGCTCGCTCGCCTTGGCCTACATTCCTTCCCTTACCCTGAGAACGGGATTGCTCATCCCAATCAGATCATGCCCTCTCTCGCTTAACCATTCCTCCACAATTCCCCCT
This sequence comes from Apteryx mantelli, assembly GCF_036417845.1. Lineage (NCBI taxonomy): Eukaryota > Metazoa > Chordata > Aves > Apterygiformes > Apterygidae > Apteryx > Apteryx mantelli. The sequence continues at coordinate 34,371 of NW_027118544.1, forward strand.
TCTTGTTTTTGAGCAATCCAGGCTTGGTTCACTACTTTCAGCAGAGCTTTCTTAATACAGTTTAATACTACACATAAACATAAACATACAACTATAAGGATTATTAATATGCGTAAGCCTTCAGTAAGCAACCCTATTAGCCACTACGGTAGATTTCCAAACAGGTTAGTTAACCATTCGCCTAATAGCCCATGGTTCTGATGGATTTTACTTGCGTGCTCCTTCAACCATTGCAATTGTTTGTGAATGGATTCACTATGATCAGACAAATTCATGCAGCACATACCCTCAAAATCCTCACAACCATGACCTTGAGCTAATAACAAAAATCAATTGCAGCCCTATTTTGCAGAATAGCATGTCGCAGGCTACCTTGGTCCTCTAATAGGTTAAGGCGTTGCCTGCTGTTGCCCCAGGCACGAAGAGAGACAAAAACACTCTTTCAGTGGGGCTGAGTAGGGTAACCTTATCATCACAATTTGGTGAGAGCCCTACGGCTGCCCGTTTACTACGGGTGGCGGTCCCGTTCCCTGTTACATTTTTCCACCATTTTTTTTCTTTTTTTTCTTTTTTTCTTTTTTTTTTTTTGAGTACCATTATTCCAAATTGGGTGCCCCCCTTTTGCCTCAGCTCCAAGGGCTCCCAACCCTTGGCGGCTTGTTGTAAAATTTTTCCAATCATGTGGTTCCCATTTCCCCTGACCATTCTGTTGTAGCACGGGGAACGCCAGTGCTGTGGGGCTCTCGGACCCCGCAACAGGCTTCCATTGTCCTTCTATTATAGCGTCCTTGATAATACCACTCCAGCGGGACTCCCTTGGAGGTCTGGCAAGGGGATTCATTAAGCAGGGAGGTACTCCTCCCTCTTTTTCTTGCGCCTGCAGCTCCATCTTTTTCAGGCATTCCGATAGCTCCTGTAGCACTCTTACGGTTTCTTCTGGCGACGGCGGTACTTTATTTCTGGTGTCAGGCGTGTTATCCCCCGAAGACTCGCTGGACGAAAGCAGTGGGGGGTACTCTGATGGAGTCTGGCGTGAGCGGGCGGTCTCGTTGAAGGAGGGTAGAGGCGGCCGCTGAGGTGGCGTAGGCAGCGGCAACGGTGGATGCAGGGGACTGTTGCTAGGCAGCGGCGGGGGGGGAGCACTAGGAGGGGGTCGGCACTCCTTTCCACCCAAGTCTCTGAGGTCAGCAAGGGGCGCGGCGCCCGCCCCTCTTTGAGCCTCCTCCGGGTGCACGTCCGCGTTCGCCTCAGAGCTCGGACCAGCCGGCTCCGAGGAAACCTCCGCTTTCTGGGACGCAGCGGGTGACGGCGCTGACGATGCCTCCCCCTCGGAGTTCTCCCGCGCCCTTTGCAGTGCCTCCCCGACAGACCGGCTCATTGCCGTTAAAGTCTCTAGTACGGTGTTCCAAAATGCGCGAACAACTTTCCCGTCCCTCAGTTCCAGCTTTTCCAGTTTTACTGACAGCTGCTCAAACATTTTTAATAGTTGAGCCGTGAACGGCTTTGTCCCCATGGGGGTGGTAGGCGAGGCTGTGCCTGACGACTCCGGAGATAACAATGTCAGGGGCCCCCGCCATGGCCTCGACGGGGCTGTGCTGCCCTCCCCCGGTACGGGCGGCGACGAGGGCCCTGGGCATGGCGCACTGCTGGCTCCCTCAGGAGCGGACGGAGGAAAGGGCTGTGGGGGGGGCGGTGGCGGAGGGACCGATGGTCGAGCTCGCACCGCCTTAACCTCCTTCTTGTCCTTGTCTCCACCCTCGATGGTCTTATGCCACATTGTTTCTCCGAAATCTCGCCATTCCGATACGGAAAATAGCATATGAGTATCAGGGAAATGTCCCCACTGTTGCCCTAGCCTGATCAACCGATGCAACTGCTTTACCGGGGCGTCAATTCCTCTCTTAGAGAGTATCCCGGCAAGCAAGGTGGCGGCAGCATCAGCTTCCATGCTGCTCCCTGAGAGGCGGGGTGCGACCCCGAGGCCTCAGTGTCTGGCCGGCTAGGGACGTACAGCCAGCACTCCTCTCAGCCGTTCAATCCCCACTCCCGTCCTCTCGCTGCTTACCGCAGTCACGGACCGTCAACAGAATTTAATCTTCTTGGTAGACGCGGCGAAACCATCCTCTGCTACCAGATGTCGGAGTGGGGGGAACGGGCCCGGAGTAACGATGAGTCTCAATATGAGTATGGTCGTTCTCCCTTTATTAGAGCTTACACAAAGTATATATATCGACAAGCAATACGCATGCGCTAGCAATAGTTACATGATTGGTTACAGTTTCTGTCCATACGTATAAAACGGATACATGATTGGTGCAAGGTTGCTGTCCACGCTCCATCGACATTTATGGAACCTAGTTCCGTCCAGACTTGTTTACCAGTTTTGTGAATACCTTCTTTTGTAGTGCTCAAGGCCGCTGCAAGGCTTGCTCGGCCGCTGCAAGGCTCGCTCGCCTTGGCCTACATTCCTTCCCTTACCCTGAGAACGGGATTGCTCATCCCAATCAGATCATGCCCTCTCTCACTTAACCATTCCTCCACATATGAGGACAGTGTTGAATTTGCTTGCTTACTTAGTTTGTGGGGGGAGAATTCAGTATGATGAGAAAAATCAGTGGTTTGGGGCATACTTTTGTTCGTGCTGTCTCGCCTGAATGTTCCACTCCAGTGTGGCCTGTAGAACTGTCCGTGTTGCACGCTTGTAGGCATTGTTGACATTGGAAGGTCTGACATGCTAAGAATTAATCATGTCAATTAATATTTGAACAGTGAGAGACGACATTTCCCACGGATACTTTGTAAGGTGAGACTTGAACAATACCTTTTCCCAAATCCTTTAACCTGCCTAAAAAGAGGAAAGACTGGAGAGACAGGGTCCTTCTTGCCTTTGCTTTTCAAGAATGTTGGAGGAAGAGGAGAGTGATGACAGCTGTCCTGCTTCTGAGGAAGAAAACCACAGTTCAGCTGCCAAGGTAAAGTGCCTCAACAGGCAACGCTTGCCATGGGACGACTCATTTGCAGGAAAGACCTGTCTGGACTTCAGTCTCCAGGCAGGTGGTTTTCTCCTGCAGAGCGGTCTCCTGCCTGCCACCCTTTCTGCTGCTGTGAGCTGTTTCCTCAAAGACTTGTAGCCGTGGCAGAGCATGCAGCAGCCTTGTGGTCGGGGGGGGGTGAAAGAGCAGTAGGTGACAAGATAAATGGCCACGTGGTTTTCTTCCTGTGAGTCAGATCTCGAGACCATAAAAGTTGATCAGCTCCTGGGTTGCCTATTCTTTTGTCCTCCAGAGCTTGCTCTTTGTTTCCAGTGACTTTGGCAATAGAATTCTGACTGATATGGAGGAAGGGCGTTTATTGTTCAAAATCTGCTGAAATGCTTCATCCCCTGGCTCTCCTTTCCTCCTTGTCAGGTTCCTCAAGTGTGCTTGGCGGGGAGTTGCTCAAGCAGGTCTTTTTTTCTCATGCCGGATGCGGATGACATTCCAGGCTTGCATGTGATCTCACGCTGCCTGTTTCAACTCTGTGGGGGGTTTTTTTGGTTTTTTTGGTTTTTTTTCCCCAGTTGCGGTGTATGGCGTTGGGACTGCGCTGTGATGAAGACTGCAAGTGTGGTGCTGGAACCCAGGCTGTACTGCTGGAGATGCAGGCATGTTTGATTTTTAAGCTGGTTCCGGTTTTTTTTCAGTGACCTTTGAGAGATTGTCGCAAATGTTGCTGCAGTAGCTCTTCAGAGACATAGTAAGATGTGATTGTGGTTTGAAGAGTGAAAGCGAGGAAAGAGAAGGAGGTTTGACTAAGGTTGTTTGAGAAGCAGGCAGCTGTTGGTTTTCCTTGGCGCAAAGGAGGGGGAAAGGGTGCGTGCGCTCCTGGATGTTGTAACGTAGGTGAAGCCAGGGTCAGCCTGTGTGCAGGCAGTGCTTCTCAGGAGCTTTGCAGAAGCAGAGCCGGGCGTTTGTGACGTTAGGTATTGCTGTCTACTCAAAGACGTTCCCGAGGAAAAACTGCAGGCCTGGTAGAAGAGAAGTGAGAACGTTTCCCTGTGTGGGTACAGAGGAGAGAAGTACTTTGCAAGGTGTCGCCTGCCTGTGCAGAGGCTGCTTGTTTCTGTTCTTTCCAACGCTTTTGGCTGGCCTCTTTTAGGAAGAATCACCTGAACGGAAGGGAGAGGAGGCTACCGGTGGTCCTCAAGTTGCGGATGCTGCAGAAGCCCCTGCTGGTGTGAGAGGTGAGTTAATAAACATTGATCCGCTTTGTTTCTTTGCTAGTTGTGCCGAGTCAATGACCGGAAATGGTGATCTGCTTGTGAGACGGTACGGCACCCCCTTTTGCCCTTGCCAGCAAATGCCAGGGGGGAAGGTTGAGGGTAGCGAGTGTCAGTTGAGGGAGCTGTTTTGTGGTAGTGCTAGGTAAGGAGCGTTGTTTCCTGGTGACTTGCTGCGCGTGTGAGGATGTTTTGGCTAGCGCTTTGAGGGTTCCTCCTCTACCGTGCAAAGTGCTCGTGAGTGCCAAACTCTGGAGCCCTACTTTGGAGGGGAGATGCCCCCGAAACCTCCCTACTCCGTGACTCCGGCCTGCCTGAGCCTGGTTTGCATGCTACCTGACCATCTGTTGGGCATTTGTTGTAGCCGTGTGAGCTGCCGTGCTGGGCTTGGGCATCTTCTGCTGCAGAGAAGGCCACGGGAAGTGGCGAGAACACGGCGGTGCGGCTGGGGCTGAACAACACGGCTTTGTTTTTCCTCTGTAGTTGAACTGTTCTCTGTCTCTTGGCTGCAGGGCTTGCCTGATGGAGGAGAACAGCAGAGTGAAAGAAGGACTCATGGCATGTCGTTTCTTACTTCCTTTGTAGGTGTTACGTCAGCAGCAGGAGTGGAGCGGGAGGAAGACAGCGACTCTCCCTGGGACTCCGAGGTGCTTTCAGTGAGGAGCGCAGCAGGGTCCCCGTGGGGGGGAGCGCTCGGGAGCTTGCTTTGGACATGGGCCCCATCAGTGGCCCTTCCAAGGCCCCAAGGCCCCAGGGCCCAGGACACAGCGCGGGCCGTCATGCAGCTACAGGATTTGAGGGATGCTGCTGAGGAAAGAAGCCATCTCTCGGGCACCCAACAGGACAAGAAGAGTTACTTTGCCTTGAAAAATGCCTGTTAGTTATTCTCGTGCACTTGCAGTGACTGGCCCCACACCACACTCCTTTTTCCTTTCCGAAATGCAGGTGTGGGCAGCAAGCAGCACGACACCCACGCATGATGACCCCAGCGCTGGGGGGCTTCTGCCACGTCAGCATGAGCAGGACACAAAAGGCATCTCCGGGAGTCACCGTGGCCCTCGCCACCTCCCGCCCAGGTCCAGGAGAGCTGCAGAGCTCCTCCAAGCCCTCCCTGCACACTCCCCCAGACAGCCGGGAGCTGCCTGGCACAAAGCCTTCCTGGCGGTGGGCGAGGGGAGGGAGCTGCTGGCGCCCAGCTCTGGGCTCCAGGGAACAGGCCAGGGCTCGGAGCGGGGAGCTGGCAGCTGGCTCCCGCGAGGCTGCTGCTGGCAGCGCAGCCCCAGTCTGGTCCTTGCCCTGGGGACGTGTGCTGGTGGGAAGGGCCTGGCCAGGAGGGAGCCACGTGCCTGCGGAGGCAGCAGCAGCATTGCCCAGCTCGGTGCAGGAGGGCAGAGCAGGGGCTGCTCTTGCGCTGACTTCAGGAAGGCACCACGCTGTCTCCCGCAAGGGCTTTCTACTGTTTTTATTATTTCTTTTTTTAGGGAAAGCTGATTGAGTGTTTTCAACCGTAACTGTTTGCTCTCTTCCGAGTATGTTGTTGAGTAAAGAATGCTCTGTGGTGCCAGTTGTTTTTCCCAGGGGAAGGGGGGCCTTCTTCAACAAACGGTGCTTTGACAGAGGTCTCCTGCTGTCGTTTCTTTTGTGGCTGTGCCATTCAGAGCACTCCACTCTATGCTGTTTTCATTCTTTCCCTCTTGCCTGTGGGGTAACGCTTGAAAGCGCACAGTTCACCAGCTTAGTTGACTCCCAGTGCAAGGTTGCAACACATGTTTAGTCTGCTCTTCCGTGTGTTGTGAGATATGTGGTGCATCTCTTGGATTTTCAGCTGTGATAAGGACTGAGATGAGAAATACAAGCTTAACCGTGGAAATGAGAACTATCATGAGAACTCGGTCTCAGCTGAAGAGCTATATAGGAGGCTTTGCTGAGCTTCTTAATGCTTGTGTAAACTCAGCCAGCGCTGTGGCTTTCTTGGCTCTAGTTGGCTTTGGATTCAGTAGCAGACGGGTGCACAGTTTGAAAGCAGCCATCCCTAAAAAGGCACTTGGGAGTTTGGAAAGGGAGGAATTGGCTGGCTGATTGGTTGTGTGTACAAAATATCCTTCTTGCACTTTTATGCATGAGCAAGACTTTTGTCGTTATGTGCTAGTTGAGCAGTCTGTCCTTACTTGCTCCAATCTGGCTTGGAAAGGACTAGCAAAACAAGGGTTTACTGAAGCCTGCAGAGTAATGCTACAATCTGAGGGAAAAGGGTGGTTTCTGAATTTTGTGAACCCAGCCTCAAGCAAGAAGGAGGTGCTATTGCAGATCAGAGTATTTTATGCTAATAGGCCCATGGTTTCTTTAAGCGGACTTGGATGCCAGCAGCCCTTTTGCAGCGAGTCAGACGCCCAGCGTGGACTTCTGATTGCCTGAACTCCCATGTAGTGACGTCCATTTGCCCTTGTGTTGTCAGCTCCGTTCCCTTTGAAGCTCACCACCTTCAAGTTCTTCCAGGCTCCTGTGTTAGGTGCCTTAGTGTGGAGAATGCCTGCTGCGGTGAGGTTAAAGCTCAGTGTTGTGAGGGCTGCAGCCTGATGTGGGAGAGGAGGCTCTTGCTGTTCTTGTGTTCGTTCCTCAGCCGTTTCCTTGTGTTTGCTAGCGCTCATGTTTTCTGTCAGCTTCCTCTCTTGCACCTGTCAGCACTGATATGAAAACAGGTTGAAACAACCCTGCCCTTCCAAATTAGGACTCTGAAAGGAAAAAAAAATCCCAGGCTGCTGTTGCTAACTGAGCAGCAAACTGAGGAAGCCAGTGATCCGGTGCTCCGAAGCACTCCTGCTGTTTCCAAGCTGTAGCTTGACAGGCTTTGCAAGGCCTTGTTTCAGCTGACTGCTGCGCACAGGTGGTTGTGCTGAGGACTTTGTCTCCTGAGCCCTTTCCCCTGTACCTGTGCTTTTTGCAGGAATGGCGAGAGGGGTCCTTGCTGCATTGGAGGAAGGCAAACCAGAGGAGATGATGAGCAGTGCTGTCAACCTCAGGGTCACCTGTGAGCGCATCCACAGGCTAAAGGAGCTTGGCTGGCTGAAGGGTGAGGTAAAACTTGCTGCAGCGCAGTGGTGTTCTCCACCAGTATATATTGAAAAATACCCCTTGAGGGTGTATGTGAGTTTCCTTTTCCCAATTCGTTGCTGACCCCCCCTCCCACTGCAGATCTCCGAAGTATCTGTGTTCAGGTTCTGTTTTTCAGCCTCGAAGGGCGCAGTATTTCTGAAAGCACCTGTCCTTCTTGTCTGGTGCTGCTTCCTGGAGTTAGTCCTACTCAAGTCCGGATTGACTGGAGTGGGTGACAAGTGTTCCTAGCAAACTCTGAAGCGGTAACCATGCGCTAACGTCTGGGAAGAGAAGCTGCGCCTGGAGTTCTCTCAGGCAGCTGCCTGCTGCAGGGTGGCCAGCAGAGAAGTGTTGGTGTACTTTTCCTTTGGTAAAGCAGTGTTGCATTTCTCACCTCAAGCTTTCTTTTTGTTATACAGATCACCAATCGCTACGTGAATCTTGTGGTGTAAAGAAAGAAGAAGGAAGGCTAGCCAGTGGTTCATGCTTTGGGTACTTTGTTCTGTCGCAAACTAATTTGTGGGGGCTCCGGAGCAGTAGGAAGATGGAGGGGAGGAGTTTACGTCTTCCAAGAGGACCGCATCTTAGTGCCCATTCACTTGAGAACGCCCTGGGCGCTGGTGGTGAGTCAAACTGGCTTTTCTTTAGAGTTGGGTGAGGAGCACCAGCAAGTAAGGATAGTCCATTTTGGTTTTATTGTGTGCAGCCCAAGGTTGTGCTGTGTCTCCTTTAACAAGTGTATCTTAATAACGGGTCAGAAAGAAGGCCAGGAAATGCTTTGATGCAATGGGACCAAAAGGCAGCCAGCTTTGTGAAGCTTTGCTGTAAGTAACTGCTCAGTCAGTGCTTTTCTGCTTTGACTCAGCAGAAGGATTTGTCAGGTTCTCTCTGTTTAATGCAGGATTAGATGTTGTTGCTTTTCTCTTAGTAGATGCAGACCGTCAATCTTTGTGATTGACTTGCTGCAAGTTGGAGGGAGTGGGACCCGAGTTATTGATCTCGTGTGGCATTGTGCCCTCCGTGCGGGGTCTTGGATGCTGGGGTTCTGCCACCTTCCCAGTATATTCAGAGCCAAAACTTTGCTGTCAAATCCATGGTAGCCTCTGGCACAAATGTGCTAACTTTACAGAGCAATCAGTAAAGCTAGGCTTTTGAGCAGAGGGAAGAATGTCAAGGAAGTGCTTCCTAGTAGCAGCCTGAGTGTAAGAGGAAGCGTGCTATGCATGGGAGGCATTGCATTCTTCCAAGAGCTTTGTAACTGCTCCTGGCCCCCGCTCTCCCCACTTCAAGAGCTTCCAAATTATCGCAGCTCTTCAGTGTTAGCAAACATTTCTGCGTGTGTTAGCTGGCATAGCACAAATCTCTAGCTGAGCTGACACCCTTAGACGTCTTGGCCCCTGATGCAGAGGTAGTGAAGATGATTACTCCAACAGCTTTAGAGAGCAGGAGCAGAGGGGCCACTGGGTTGAACGAGATGTTGTTTCAGCCTGGTACTCTCTTGGCTAGTGTTGAACAGCAGCTGTCGAGGAAGCAGGACCAGAAGAGGGCAGTATATAGTGACTTTTTTTTTTCTCCTTAGAGTATTCTTCCAGCAGGCTGTGACGGACCTGGGAGCTTCATCAGGCAGAGGTAGTAGCCCGATGGCCTTGGCTGTATTTGTTCTTCCAGAGGTGCACCCAGTCTTTGGGCTGAAGGCCTACCATGAGTCCTTGGAAGGGCCTAATGCAATTTCTTGCTTGGGTTCTCTGTTCCTTTTCTAATATCGTTTGCTCTGCTTCTTTTGACCTCTGCAGAGCAAGGAGCATGTCTTTTCCTGGCCATCTCTGTTTGAGTGGTTGGGTCTTCTTGACCAATAACCATTAGGTCACAGCCTGTCGCTGTGCATGTAAAGTTAAGATTTGGGGGTTTTCTCCCCCAGATGCTTTACTTGTCCTGCAGTGACTATCCTCGGACACTTTATTGCCCAGCCAGGCAGTGTCCTTTGATTCTTTCTGTTGGCCTACCATACGGAGATGAGTGAGTGGGTTTTTTTGTGTTTGTTTTTTGTTTTAAGCAGCTGGAGTCACGTGTATGTGAGCATTGCTTGGCTTGGGAAAGGGAATGGAATTCCTCCTCGTAAGGCCTGAACCCGTACTAATGAGCGCAAGCCATTAGAGAAAGGCCAAAGGCATCTTGTCCTCTTCTTAATGGACCAGTTGAGAGGGCAAGTGGGCCAGGCAGCCAAGAGAGAGGCAAATTCTCCCTCTCTTTTCCATTCATTAGGAGATTCCACGACACCTGAATGGAAGTGCCTGTGAGGATTTTTCTGTGCATGTGGGCAGATTGTGTGTCCAGAGACAAAGCAGGTGAAGGAAAGCAGAGACTCGCAGAGGTGAGTGCAGCTCCTCATCAGCTGCAGATGTCTTGCCCAAATGGCAGAAGTGGGGAAGTGGTGTAGGTGTGAAGTGTCTGGGGCAGGGGCTGGGGTTTTGCAGCTCTCTGCATATTTGGTGTGTAGGACGAGGGCTGGGACTTCCAGAGGCCTCTGCAGGTCAGAGCTGTGTTGTCTGTCTGGATTTCTGACACGTGCTTGCCAGCAGAAGCTGTGCACTTCCTCTTGGGCAAGGGCCTGCAGCCAATGGCTTTGTAATGTATGTGGTCTTTGTGTCTTTTGGGGAGAAATGTGTTTAACCCGTTGACCTGTTAAAACAGGAGTTGTTTCGAGGAGCAGCTTTTGCTCAGGGGCTTGCAAGCTGTTGTTAGTGAAGTCGATGTGGTTTTGCTGGGTTGTCCTGTCTTGCACACATGTAGGAGGGGGATGGGCGAAGCCATGCTGCCCCCAAAGTGGCAGGTGTGGAGTGTTCTTCAGATGAACTTTGTCACCTGAAAGAATTGGCAGCTGAATGCTTAAGTTGATTGGCGAGCTAGGGAGGGAGGAGGAGAGAAAAAAAAAAAGCAAAGGCTTTACTGGCCATCTTCCTGCTCTGATTCTGAATGTGTTTAGATTGTATTTCTTTGTTGGGGCAAACATCAAGAGGAACAGAAAACTGATTTTCACTAATAATTTTTCAGCCTAAGTATTTAAGGCAGCACTCAACTACGTGCCCTGGTTCCCTTTTTGGAAATCATTTTGAAGTGAGAACTCTTGTGGCTGGGCAGATGTAGTGGGGTCCCGAAAGACCCAATCTTCCCTCCCTTTCTTCCCTCTCTGCCCCCTGGTCCTTCACTCATAATCTTCCTGAAGTAAGATCAAGTCACAGAGTAAGTAAGTCATTTTATTTCCCTTATGGTGATTCAAATATGCTGCAAGGAAGGAAGGGCTTGAAAGCCATTTCAGAAGATGACATCTCCAACTACCTCTAACTGCTGAAGGCCAATCCTGGACAAGCAGGACAGGCTTTTCCCTTGCCTTGACTCACAGTTTGATCTTGCGAGGGCAATGATCAGTCATTTCTGTGGACAGGATAAGGGAGGTCTCTCATCACTCCTTTTGAGATGTTAGATGAGAGGGTAGTGACTAGGGTATTCTTCTTTCCGCCCAGTTGTTTCTGCGCTGTCCAGACTGGGAGGAAATACCCACTCATCTTTACAGCACCCGTTCCCTAAAGGAATATAACACGCCCTAGAAGGTTTGTACAGGACCCTTCTCTTGCTATCATGTGTCTGTCCTGCGGTGTCTGCGTGACAGTCGTGGAGTACAGGCCTCTCTCAAAGCGAGGAGATTCGTTCTTCTTTTTGAATTGCTTTCCCTTCTCCCCGTCTTTGGATCCAGAGCCCAACGTTATTCCTGTTCCTTCATATCACTGACTGCAGTGCAGACTGTCTTTTCTCTCTTGACAATACCGACAGTCTGGAAAGCCATCAGAGCCCTCCTCATGGCTGGGGTTTCTGCTTAAGCGTAGAAGGCGGTCAGAAAAGCTGGACTTGTGCTGCAGGAAAGCAGGTTTGAGCGTGTTCCCTGTGAAAGCTCGGCCGGGGTGGAAGCAAGCAATGAACAGGCTTCAGTTGTGTCCTCCTGCCACTCTGGGGTACTAGCAAAAATGTTCATGGAGGCCTCTAATCAGAAGGGGAAAACCAGAAAAGAGCAGCACTCCTGACCTTTCTGTGCTGGATAGTTTGTCCTTCCCATGACTTTTTGCCTGCTTTCCGTAATTTAGGGTGTAGAGAGGATGGGGCCAGACTCTTTTCAGTGGTGCCCAGCGATAGGAGGAGAGGCAACAGGCACAAACTGAAACATAGGAAGTTCCGGCTGAACACGAGGAAAAACTTCTTTCCTGTGAGGGTAACAGAGCACTGGAAGAGGTTGCCCAGAGAGGTTTGTGGAGTCTCCTTCCTTGGAGATATTCAGAAGCCGTCTGGACACAATCCTGGGCAGCGTGCTCTAGGGGACCCTGCTTGAGCGGGGAGTTGGACAGGAGGATCTCCAGAGGTCCCTTCCAACCTTGGCCATTCTGCGATTCTGTACTCCAGCGAGAGTGGGTGAGGCTTACGTAGGTTTGCTACTCTCTGTAAGGAAGGATGCTTTCTCCTTTCCTGCTGGGTTTGAGGATGATGCTAGTCAGTGAAGCTGCCTGTGCTCTCTCTGCTCCGTGTAGGCAACCTGCAACATGTTTGGTCAGTCACTGCAGAGTCGCACGTAGATGTCTGGGAGCCTGGCGTGTCAGCATCTCTGAAGTACGGATGTGCTTCTTGGCAAGAGCCTGATCTTCCTGGTAGCAGAAAGTCAGCAGGTACTGTGTTACCTTTCAGGGGGATTTCCCCTCAAGTTATGGCAAGGAAGCTTTGTCAGACCTCAGAAATGACAGTGCCACTGCAAGATCCCACAGGGACAAGTTGGCATATACACCTTATGCTGCATTCTCTGAAGGCCCTTTCTGTGATTTTCTTTTTTTTCTTTTTTTTTTTTTTGGAATGGACACTCTGTTTACAAACAGCTGTTCCAGGGCCTGCCTTTTTACTCTAAAACTTATCAAAATGATGGCTGGGGTTGAAATGTGCTAAGAGATGGCCTGATGCCTTCCGTTGCATGGGCACAACCAGCTGTTAATGTGTCGTGATTTTCCTCCGCAGTTACTGACTCTTATTGTTCGTCATGCACTGAAGAACGATGTGCGCTTGGGAAGTGTGGTTAGCCTACAGGCTAAAAAGGCAGTGTATTGTTTCCTGTGCTTCTCACTGAAACTCAGGTTTGGATTCCCATTTGCCTGTTTTTCCTTGACATCTCATCACCTCCCAAAGAATCTCCTGTGTCCGGTAGTTTAGTCACCCGTTACAGGGCAAATGTATCCTAGAATCATTTTCAGAAATGGACTTAAGCTCCCTCGTGAGATTCCCTTGATTGCGAGCTACTTCCAGAATTTTCTTTTCAGGGATTTGAAGCCTTCTCAAATCCAACTACATTTGTTGGTGGCAACTTTATGGATGTTTGTTCTTGTGCCAGCATTTCCCGTGAGCTTAAGTGGTTCTCTGTGCCTAGAGCACCTTCGGTTATATGTAACAATCATGTTTCCTCTGTCTTCACTGTGCTCTTCACTGTTAAATTCTCCTAGTGTCCTTTTGAATGACAGGCACTTCATTTCTGGAGCATATTCACAGCCTGCCTTTGTTGCTTTTTGTTTGAATATAAATTCCCTTTTTTTTCCTTCCAGAAGAGACCAGAATTATCCACAATGCTTCATATGATACCTGTCAAGTGCCAGTATTCTGTATCCGCTGGTTAAATATGGCTTTTTTTCATGATTCTACTGGTGGATTATTAGTGTGTGATTAGCTGGTGCACTCAGTTTTGTATCTGGATAAGAAATGCATGCTAGCTTCCCCATTTACTGAACGCCAGTTTAGAGCAGAAATTCTTGTGGTCAATCCTGGATGCCAGAATGATGTTCCTGTTCTCTCCTCCTGGGTGCTCCCTGCGGGGATCACTGCCCTCTTCTTTGAGAACTCTAGGATAAAAAGGAAAGAGAGATTCATATACTCCAGGAATCTCTGTGGATGTCCTGCTTTTTGTTTTGCTAATCATTTCTTTTATTAAAATACGCTTCCAACTTCTCACCACTATTAGATGGAAGGCTACAAGCCTAAACTGGAATTTGCCTACTGTGAAAATAAGTAAAACTAGATGGTTGGTTTCCAGGGATTCTTTCTTGCTTTCTGCATAGTGGAACTGTATGCTAATCTTTTGTGTATATGCAGAGCCTTGATAAAGTTCCTATGTAGGCACCAAGTGTGCGTGTCAGATTTTCTGCATGTTTGTGTCTGAGCCTTCTTGTTTCTTGCAATTAGGAAAACCTTGGTATGTACTCCCGAGGAGGAAAGAACAAGAAAGAAACTTAAAGAACGGATGAGGAAATCGCTGACACTCAGGATGGCAGTGTAGGTTTGTTCCGGCTTTCAGTTTTCTTTACCATGTTCCAGCCAGAACCTCATCTTAAAGAAATGAGCTGAACTACTGGATACTCTTCATCTCTTCATACTTCTGTATAGTCAAGGAGCTTAAAAGCCATAGTCATGGACTCCAAGGCGCCGCTAGTAAGCTCAGGACCTAGAGTCCTCAAAAAAAAACCAGTCCTTTTCCAAAATGCTTACAACCTAACACAAGAGAAAAGGCTTGTCTGAGGGCAGGTGGGAATACAAGGAAATGGAGAGTACTACTCTGAATGATAAACACTGCTCTCACTACAGCAGCAGCCTGACAGTTCTTGTGGGTTGTGAGCAGCCCAGCCAGAATATTCAGGAGGTGAGGAAAACTGCCAGATGCATATGAAAAGCTCCTGTGAAGCGTGAAGATGACAGGGGAGAAGAGAACGTGCTTCCGCATTTGTGTGTTGAGCAGGCAGGCAGTTGGAGCTGCTGTCAGGGCCGGCTTGGAATTCAGAGCTGTCCTCTGGGTACTCCGTAGGAAATAATGTAGGAATGAGGCTAAATCGTGAAAAGCCTTAGCAAATTTATGTTTGCTGTGAGAGAAGAAACTTGAAGGGTTTGGGGAGAATGCTCTTTGTGATTAAGGCACTAAGCTCAGAATATGAGCTTTGCAGCACCTTTCTGAAAGGATGTGAGTGGGGCAAGGCTGTATTTCAGGAGAGAAGAGCATGTTGCAGTAGCTGAGCTGATCAGGCCTTGAGGGAGAGATGTAATTATGCAATACCTCGTGAAGGCGGTTCCTCGCACATGTTCTGCAGGCTGTGCAAAACTTTGAATGAGGGGAACGAAAACCTACCAAAAAGTTCAAGGCAAACGTGCAGGTATGAGGTCTTAGTTAGCCCTGGGGTAATCTTGTTATTAGTCATTAACAGGCCAGGGAAGAGTGCACGGCCATTTTTTATGCGTTAGTTTAGCCATAGCCTGGGCCACCCAAAGAAGCACGTTGGCATCAGGACTCCTTGTAGAACAGTGAGAGACCACTGAGAGGGAAGGATGAAGCTAGGGAAGGTGGCGGAAAGAAGTGGAGGTAGGGCAAGAGATGCCTAAAAAGAAGCATGGTGAAATGTGCCAAAGGCAGTAGACTAGTAAGGAAGAATGAGAGTTGACTAATGGTCTGGAAGTCTAATTCAGAAAAGTTACCCTATGATTTTAAGCAGAGTGGCTTCAATACAAGGCCTGGGCGATCTTGAGAGTGGAGCGGTGTGACTTGGTTCAAGCGTGTGGATTTCAGGGAGGTGAATGGGAGAAAGCTGCATAAAGGCACTATAAATAGTGTGTCAAATGGGAGAAAAGAGTACGGGGCGGCATTTCGTTGTTAAGGTGCAAAGTGAAAACTGTGGAATTTGAAATGGGGAGAAAAACTGAAGTATGCTTTCCTAGTGGGAAGAGTGCCAGAAGAGAATGCGTGATTACAGGGAAGCATGTGTGAGTGTTGGTGTAAAGGAAGTTAGATGGCATCACTGGACCAAGTGGAGGGATTCAAGGAACAGGAGAGTAAAGAACAGAAGAGGAGAGAAGTTCATGCCGTTGTGATCAAAGAGAAGAGTGCTGGAGGAGTGAGGTGTGGGCTTGGCAGTGCTCACAGACTCATTTCTCAGTTTTCCATGTGCTCTGTCTCTATACTCCACATCATTTATCTTGCATTCAGAAAGCAGGACCGATTTTCTTTTTTTGAAAAAAAATTTTTTTAACTGAGAACTAATATGAAATTCTTCTTAGTTGGCAGGTAGGTAAACAGAGCATGTATGTTCCTTTGCTGGCATCTGGCTACTTACTTGAGAAGGTATTATTAAAAGCTGGCTAGACAAGTACACTCAGTGTTTTGCATTCTTGGTGTCATTCCTGAAAGAATTTCAAGTTACTTTGCAGAAGCTAATGGCAAAAGCCTTTCCTGTATGCATCATAATTAATTGAAGCTGTCTCAGGAGCTCCCTTCTTTCCTTTTCCTGCTGTTTTTGGTAACCGCTTTGAACATTAAGTTCAGTGGAAACCAGGGGCAATAGATTCGCAAGCACAATGCAGTGCCTTTGCACAGCTCTGGCCTACTGTATGCAAAAGTCAGACTGAACAGAAGTGCAATGTTCTTTTCTAATCCCTCAGCTGCCAATCCTAGTTTCTTCTTGGACTGTTTCTCTGTGGAAGCCTACTTAAACAAGAACAAGTCCAAAAAGAAGCGGTAACGGTGAGTGTGGTGACAGAGGTTGTTTTGCATTCTGTAAGCACTTGGAACTTGGAAAATGCTCTCTATTGCATGATATGAGCACTTTGTTTAGCATTCTTGAGAGCAGTCCGTTTAGGAAAGAAGAGGGGCCTCAGTTTTGGAAGACAGACTGGTATGTGCAAGTGGCTTATGTTTCAGAGAGTGGATACTTCATGCTCAGTGAAACTGGGTGCTTTCTGTGTCAGTTGCGTTGGAGAAAATGAGCAATTTGTAGCTGAATTTTGGTTGTAAACTAGTTAGGCCTTTTGCCTTCCCAGCAAAGGCTGAATTTTGCTCTCACAAGGAAAAACATGTAACGCTTTTGGAAATCACATGCCTGAGGAAGATAGTGAGCTGGACAATTTGTAGATCTCTCTCACAGTGCGTTCCAAGGTAGACTTCTCTTGATTTTTGACATAGTGTGTTCTTAATCTTGTTTGTGTTGTTGTTCTTGACAAGCTGGCAGATGGAAACATGCAGTCTCCTACAGTGATTCGCCCTCCTCCTCCTCTGAGGATGAGGAAGATTTTGCGAGGCGCAGGAAGCGCAGCCCTAGCAGAGCTTTCAGAAGGTGAGTGTGGTTAGAGAAGAGGGGAGGGAGGAATCTGCGGAAGTGGAGGAGCAACCGCGTGGCTGTGAAGTGCTCTCCTCCCTGCTCTTGTACAGATTCTAAATGGTGTCAGCATTGAATCTCTTGGCATAATATTTAATCTCTTGGGACTGGTGACTCTAGCTGGGCTGTCTACACCTGGCCTTTTAGAAGTGATTCTTTAAGAGCAATTGGACTTTGCTGGAGGGGCTGGGAGTAAACTCTAAATGTTTGAATGTAAAATTCTACTGCCCCTCTGCTTTACAGTAGTTTATTCAGAAAGAATACTCCCATAACCCCAAAATTATAAATAGAGGCAATGATGGAGTTTCTTTACCTTTCTTTAACCTATGGCATGTGTTCTGTTGAATTGATCTTTAGGTGTGGGTGGCCTTTCTGACCAAAGTTCAGATGCAAAAAGAGAGATGGTCATTTTTCCGTTGCTTTATCCAGAGGTCCTATGACAGATCCAAAGTGTGACGTCCAAGGTAACAGAGACTGTATTACCACTATCCATGCAAACTCAGCTGTTTGCAGGAGAATATTAAATTGAGGAATCAGTACATTTGCGTGCTTAGAAAACTTCTATCAGTATTGAGCTTTTATGGTAGTAATTCCTTAAAGGTGGATAAAAGCTGGAATATATGTAGAATCAAACCGTATACAATGCTTTCTCATAGTTAAGGGCTTACAAGGAGACTGTACTCCAAAAGTGTCCTGTTTTAAAAAGGTGAGTTTGGCGATGTGGGGATTTTTTGAGCATTTTAGGTACACTTGATTAGTTTATGAGCACGACAGGTTTAACTGTTGGAAGTCAATTCTAATTTGCTGCTTGAAAGACCAGGTGTTTCCTTGTATGGGCACAATATCTGCAGATGTAATGATTACCTGTATCTGTTCTCTGTCAGCAAAACTCAACTCACAGTATGATGAAATATGACTTTAAGTTCTTTGCTTTCAGCAAGTTTAAAGGAATCGCAAAGAAAAGAACAAAACCAAAAGCTTTGAATGATTTTTCTTCTTTATTCCTTGTAATTCTTTTCTAAACACCAGCAGGCTAGCTTTTCTTATTGGTACTTAGGTATTATCTGGAGATGCAGAATACCTTTTTCTTTCCCCCAGCTTTAGACTTTCTGCTCAACTCTTGCTGACAAATTCCAGGAGAGAAAATCCAAGAACTTGCATCTTCTTAAAGAGTAACCAAAGGCTTTACTATCAAGTCTTGCCTGTCTGTCTAGAGAGAGATCAGATACGTGGCTGAGGGCTGACTTGTGAATGAGTTCAATGAACTGTTAAAGACAGGAAATGGAAATGGGAGGAGGCAGATGGACCACTAGGGGAAAACAGCAGTAGTTTGGGGAGAAGCTGCAAAGTTTTGCATAGCGGGACGGCATTAGCTTCATGCTATCATTTGAAGGAACTGCAAGAATGGCTTCTGGTAGAGACTCCAAGATGTCAATGTTTGAGGTAGTGCTACTAGGGCTGAAGTGCTTTGCACTCTTTGAGGAGGCCGATATTAACTCTTGTATCCTAACACCATTTTTTGTCATCGTCTTTGGAAAAATAAGGTAGAAACTTAGCACCCTGGCTGCTGGAGTATTCCATGGGAGAGCGACCTGGCTTCTGCAGTGCTGAGGAAACGGAGGACTGTTTCCAGGGGCAGCACTGAGCCCTGACCTGGGGGCTTAGGCCTGAACTGCTGGAGCCTTCTGTGAGAAAAGGGAGCTGCCTTGATGCCAGCAACTGTTGACATGGCTGGAAGTGCAGTGTTCAATTTAGAAGGAATTTATTAACAGTGGGACAAATTTGTAGAAATTCCAAGTTCCGCTCTTTCAAAGTATTGGACGGTAAGCACACCTAGTCGAGATTTTTGTTTCTGTATTCAGGAGGAAATCGTCAGCATGAGAGTAACCTGTTCGACGTTTTTATCGCCTTCCTTGAACGTGAACTCTCAGAAGTCTAGAAGGTGAAGGATGCATTCCTACTGAAGTCTGCTGATGGGCATTGGTGTAGTTGTCTTGCTAAAGTCCCTGAAACACAGGGTGGAATTGAGCTTCCCAATTTTTCAAGCCTTGGCCTTCATGAAGAAAGAACTGACATCTTGGTAAAGGCATTGAAATGCTAACCGGATTTCTCTTATGAACAATGTAACAACTATATTTTGCAATGGCAGACTGTCAGAAGGTAGGCTTTTGGTGAACGTACCTTGCTTGCCTTTTACATTGCGCATATTACATACACTGGACTGAGGATATAAGGTGCTTAAGAGATCCATAAATGAATCTGAAACTGAAAAAGGAAAACTACCAATGGAAGAGCTCCTTGGGGAGATTTGCATGACGTACATCTGATGTTGCAAGCACCAGAACTGGTGCCTATGCTGGACTGTGCTGTAAAAATGTAGTAAATGTAGCTTCCCGTGAGACTCCAAGAGCCCCCCACTCTAAACGGCCATGCGGAGTATAAAAGATAGTTGGTGCTGTCCTCTGGGCTTCCTGCGTGCTGCTGAAAAGGAGGTTTGCATGAGAATATTGAGGCATGTAGAATAGGCTGCTGCGGAACTAACAACTCTCTATCTATGCAAACTAACACATGTAAACAGGATGTAAACAGGATGTAACCTGAAAACTGTGTATCAACCATACAGCGGGTACAGGCAAAGTGTCAGAACACGCCTACCAAGACAAAACAGTTACTTAATAACAGAGTGTAATTTCTCCTTGGATTAGATTATAGGCCTAGCTACCCAGACAGAAGCAGACCTGAACCTCTGCCTGACTTCAGAGCTACTGAGGGCTAAGGTCCCTCCTAAGGAGCCTCACAGCTTGATTCGTGTGGGGCTGTGCTTGAGCAAAGCAGATGAGCCCTTCAGCAAGGTGTAGGAGCCTGGGTACGCTGCTGCACCGCCGGGAGTGCCGAGTTTTCAGTTCAGAGTGGGCTTGTGTCCAAGCCAGTCTGGAGCACAAGCAGCGCCACAACATAGGCAGGAAAGGTGAGGGCAGGCCCTGTCAAAGAAGCCCGGTTGTGAATCGAAATTTCAAAGTTCATTTTATAGGAGGTGACCAACGTTCAGCCTGTCCGAAGAGCTCGCCAGCTCACGGTCTGCTGTCTCATTTCCAGAGGCTCCTTTGGACCAGGTTACTTGCTCGGGAAGACCACAAGCCGTTGCCTGCGGGTGGTACCTCAAGCACATAAGCAGACAAGCCGCTGCCTCATGACCAAAGCGGCAAGCATGCCTTCACAGGATGCTTCTCAAATGCTTCTACTAAAGGTCCAGATGCTGTAATACAGGGAGGCCCAACAACAGAATGGATTTCCTGCCTAAAAGTAAAAAGGAACAGAACAGCACTAAGTCTATTTGTGCTTTACCTTTCTCATTAAGAAAAAGACACAGATGTAGAAATAGAAGTGTTCTGCGAGTCAAAATGCCATTAGTGCCTACAGTGCAGCGTTACAGGCTGCAGGATTGTTTACTTTTGGTAAATGTACCCAACTAAAGGAAATGTTTATATTAATCAACAAATGTATTATAACTGTTCCTCTTAAGTTAAATGAAAGAAAAGAAACACATTTCTTTCCACAAAAACACCTAGGTTGCATTCCACCATTATTATTAAAAAACCAAAACAAAACGGTAGGCTAGAAAAAGTGCAGGGCCTGCAGTCAGGCTGATGCAGGGCCATGCAGTGGTGGGAGCTACAGTGTTGTACGAGGCGATGGAAACCACGATCTGAATCCCCCTGAGATCAGCAGAAGCTCTTTCCATGGAGAGAGGTTTATGAGCAGTGTCTTCCAGCTCCCTGAGCTGCCAGCAGCATCCTGCCTTTTAATTTGGAGTGGAAGATACTGTGTGTGTGTGTGTGTGTGTGTGTGTGTGTGTGTGTGTGTGTGTGTATGCATATATATGCACATATATATATATATATATATATATATATATACACACACACACACCCCTATATTTATTTCGTGGCAGAGTGCTTGTGTAGAACAACAGAGTCACCTCACAACCGCATGAACTGTGTTGTTGTAGTTCTGTGCTGTGCGCGGTTCTTTTGAATAGGATAATAAATCTTTGTTTTTAAATGCAACAGCAGTGTCTTGCTTTCAGTGTGCAAATAGTCCCAAACAAACCAACCAAATCCCTGCTTGTGTGAACTCGGTGATGAGTGTCTTCAGCGGACTCCACGCACCCTGCTGGATCCATGGCAGCAGAGGCCCGGCACGAGCCCCCCTGCCCAATGCCGCCTGGGGGCAGCTCACTCCTCCCTGGAGAGCCCAGCCCAGCAGGGAAGAGCCCTGCAAGGCCAGCGCGCTTCTAGCCCAGCGTCTTCAGCGACAGAAGTGCCCTCACAAGCCATTTCACAGCCGTGTTCCTGCTGCTCAGCTGCTCAGGCTGAAGTGACCTCACAGCCGCTGTGCTGATGCTGTTCCTGCTGCTGGGCTATCCAGGTGGCTTTACAAGAAACTACAGCAACCAAGAGCCTGCCGATGGCCTAACAGGTCCTGAGGCAGAAGTGACCTCAGAATGAGCGGTGAAGCCATGTGCCTGGTCCTTGTCTGTCAGGTACTGAGGCAGCAGTGACCATACAGCCCCGTGTCTGAGCCACGTGCCTGCTGCTGCCCTACCATTTCCTCAGGCAGCAGCGCCTGCACAAGCACAAACTCCAGCCCTGTCCCTGCTGCTGGCCTGTAAATGTTCTCACACAGGAGTGACCCTGCCATTGCCTCCCATGAATGCGGAGAACGTTTGTTTTTGTTTTTTTCTTTTTTTTTTTTTTCTTTTTTTTTTTTTTTTTTTTTTTTTTTCCCCTGCATTTGCTTTCTTCTGCAGTGGCTTCCAAGGAGCTGAGAGAGGGCCTAGGAGGTAGCAGGGCCCCGGCCTCAGGCACATGTCAGCATCTTCCCCTTGCAAGCCTTGGGACCTGTCCCTCCTCCCTCCAGTCCTCTGAGCAGCCAGCTGCTCTCCAACAAGGTGGCAAGAGCCTGAGGTCTCCTTGCCCATCTGGAGGGCATGGTCCACAGCAGCTCCAGGAAGACCTGGCCCGACCAAGGCCCGCTCTTTCTCTGCCTTCTCCCTATACCTGACACTGACCACCTCTCCGTTGGACTCCAAAGCGCTGGGGAGAAGATGCCCTTGGAGCAGCGGAGGGGAAGGCGCTAGGAACTGCTGCCGCGCAAAGGGGAGACCACCCTGTACCTGAGATGGACTCCTCTGCAGGGAATAAAAAGAGAGGTGCTGCTGTGAACCCCTGGCTTTGCTGGCCAGGCAGTGGTCCACTGGGTGGGGAAGGCTTGGCCTCTCAGCCTCCTTGGCATAGGCTGATCCTCTGCACTCCTGGGGGGCAGATGGGTGCCATGGGGGGCAAAGGAGGTAGAGGGGTGCAATAGGAGTCAATGGGGGCAGTGGGGTGCAATGTGGGGGCAGGGAGGGCAGAGAGGTGCCATGGGGGAGGGGGGGAGAGGGGTGCCTTGGGGTGCCATAGGGGCAGAGGGGCACCCTGGGGGGGGAGGCAGAAGTGTGCAATGGGGTGCAATGGGGGCAGGGATGTGCAATGTGGTACAATGTGGGCAGAAGGGTACCGTGGGGGGTCAGAGAGGGGAGTGGGGGGCAACTGGTGCAATGGGGGCAGAGGGGTGCAATGGGAAGCAGAGAGGGTAGGGAGGTGCCATGGGGGGCAGAAGGGTGCAACGGGGTGCACATGTGGCAGAGAGGGCAGAGGGGTGCCATGGTGGGCAGAGGGGGGCACAGGGGTGTCATGGGGGGCAGTAGATGCCATTTGGTGCAATGGGGTGCAATGGGAGGCAGTGGGGGCAGAAGGGTGCAATGTGGTGGTTTGGGGACAGAGGGGTGCCATGGGGGGCAGAGGGGCCAGAGGGGTGCAATGAGGCACAGTGAGTTAAGGGATGTAATGGTGTGATATGGGGGGCAGAAGGGTGCAATGGTGTGCCATGGAGGGCAGAAAGGTGCTGTGGGGGATGCCATGGGGGGGGGGGCAGAAGGATGCAATAGGGGCAGAAGGGTTCAATGTGGTGCCTTGGGGACAGAGGGGTACAATGGTGGGCGATGGGGCAGAAGGGTGCCATGGGGGGCAGAGGGGTGTAGTGGGGGGTCTGAATGGTGCAACGTGGTGCCATGGGGGCTGAGGGGTGCCATGGGGTGCAACTGGGGCAGAAGGCTGCCATGGGGTGTTATTGGGGGACAGAGGGTTGCCATGTGGGGCAGAGGGGTGCCATGGCATGCAGTGGGAGCAGAGGGGAGGCAGAGGGGTTAAATGGGGGCATTGGGAGCAGAGGGGTAAAATGGGGTGCAGTGGGGACCGAGGGTGCCATGGGGGGTGGAGGGGTGCCATAGGGGTGCAAAGGGGTGCAGTGGGGGTGCCATTAGGGGCAGAGGGGTGCAATGGGGTCATAGGGGTCAGAGAGGTTAAATGGGGAGCAGAAGGATGCCATGGGGTTCAACAGGGTGCCATGGGGGGCAGAGGGGACAGAAGGGTGCAGTGGTGGAAGGGGGGGTGCCATAGGGGGCAGAGGGGGTGCCTTGGGGGCAGAGATGGCAGCAGGGTGCAATGGGGTGCAAGGAGGGCAGAGGGGTGCCTTGGGATCAGAAGCGTTCAATGGGGTGCAATGGGTGCAATGTGAGCAGAGGGGCAGAAGGGTGCAAAGTGATGCCATGGGGGCCGAGGGGCGCAATGGGGGCAAAGGGGGGGCCTGGGAGGGCAGAGTGGGCAGCGGCCTGCAGTGGGGCGCAAGGAGGGCAGAGGAGTGTCATGGGGGGGCAGAGGGTGTGTGGGGGGGTGCAACAAGAGGGGGCAGAGGGGGCAGAGGGGTGCAATGGGGGCAGAGTGCTGCCATAAGGAGCAGAGGGGTGCCATGGGGGGCAGAGAGGGCTGAGGGTTGCCATGGGGGGCAGACGAGGCTGAAGGCTGCTATGGGGAGCAGTGGGGGCAGAGGGGTGCAATGGGGTGCAATGAGGAGCAGAGGGGTGCCATGGGGTGCAACGTGGGGCAGAAGGTTGCAATAGTGGGCAGAGTGGACAGCGGGGTGCCATGGGGGCAGAGGGGGCAGAGGGCTGCAATAGGGTGCAATGGGAGCAGAGGGGTGTCATGGGGGGCAGAGAGGTCACAGCAGTGCAATTGGTTGCCGGGGGGCAGGGGGGTGCCGTGGGGGGGCAGTGAGGCCATTGGGGTGCAATGGGGTGCAATGGGGTGCTATGGGAGGTTGGGGGGGGGGTTCCATGCAGGGCAGAGGTAGCAGAAGGGTGCATGGGGTGCAATAGGAGCAGAGGGGTGCCATGGGGGGGCAGAGAGGTCACAGCAGTGCAATTGGTTGCCGGGGGGCAGGGGGGTGCCGTGGGGGGGCAGTGAGGCCATTGGGGTGCAATGGGGTGCAATGGGGTGCTATGGGAGGTTGGGGGGGGGTCCATGCAGGGCAGAGGTAGCAGAAGGGTGCATGGGGTGCAATAGGAGCAGAGGGGTGCCATGGGGGGGCAGAGAGGTCACAGCAGTGCAATTGGTTGCCGGGGGGCAGGGGGGTGCAGTGGGGGGGCAGTGAGGCCATTGGGGTGCAATGGGGTGCAATGGGGTGCTATGGGAGGTGGGGGGGGGGTTCCATGCAGGGCAGAGGTAGCAGAAGGGTGCATGGGGTGCAATAGGGGCAGAGGGGTGCCATGGGGGGGCAGAGGGGGCTGTGGGTGGCATTTGGGGGCAGTGGGGACAGACATGACCCCCCCATGTCCCCATGTCCGCCTGCCCTGTGCCAGCCCCATGTCTCCATTCCCCCCCCCCCAGCCCCTGTGTCATCCCCCCCCCCCGTGTCCCCATTCCTCCCCAGCCCCACAGGAAGCCGGGGGGGAGGAGGGGGGGTGGCTCTGGGGTTTGCGGTGGGACACGGGGACATGACTGCCAGGAACTGGGGGGCTGGGCTGTCCCTGTCCTCCGTCCCCACAGGCCTCCATGGCCTCCTGAGCCCCCCCTCCATGTCCCCATACACTTCCCCCCTGCCCCGGTGTCCTCAGGTCCCCTGTGTCCCCCCCAGGTCTCCCCCTGTCCCCCCAGTTCCCCCTAAGCCCCCCCCATCCTCCCAGTTCTCCCGGTGCCCCCAAGCTCCCCTTGTCCCTCCCGTCTCCCCTTCTCCCTCCTCAGGCCCCCCAGGTCCCCAAAGTCACCCCAAGTCCCCCCCAAGCCCCTCTTGTCCCCCC
Organism: Apteryx mantelli; assembly: GCF_036417845.1. Lineage (NCBI taxonomy): Eukaryota > Metazoa > Chordata > Aves > Apterygiformes > Apterygidae > Apteryx > Apteryx mantelli. Next base: position 59,110 of record NW_027118544.1, read on the forward strand.
CCAGTTTCCCCAGTCCTCCCAGTTTCCCCAGGTCGCCCCAGGTCCTGCCAGCCCCCCAGCGCCTCCTTTGCCTCCCCCTTATCTCCCCCAGGTCCCCCCTTGCCCCCTCCTTGTCACCCCCTGTCCCCCCAACTCCTCCCACCTCCCCCAAGTCCCCTTGTTCCCCCAGTCTCCCCAGGTGCCTCCAGCCCCCCAGCTCCCATCCTACCCCCCTTATCCCTCTCAGGTCCCCAAAGTCCCCCCCCCAGGTCCCCCCTTGCCTCCTCCTTGCCCACTCAGGTCACCCCAAGCTCCCCAAGTCCTCCTTGTCCCCCCAAGTCCCTCCTGTCCCCTCCAAGCCCCTCTTGTCCCCCCAAGTCCTCCCAAGCCTCCTCGTCCCCCCCCCCACCCTGATCAGGTCACTGTTGGGGGGAAGCTCGCAGCCCCCCCAGTGGGGGGACGTGACATGTGGCCACCCTGCCCGGATGCCTGGGTCCCCCCAGCCCCCCACTGCGGCCACTGTGGTTTCCGGGGAGGGGGGAGGCCCTTCCTGCCCTCAGCCCCACAGTGTGCCCCCCCCCCCCCCCCAGCGGGTACATAAGGCACCCTGGGGCACGGGGACAGCCAGCCATGGCCCCACCGCTGCTGGCCCTGCTGCCTGCTGTCACCGGTGGGGACCGGGACGGGGACATGGGGACTTGGGGAGGTGGAGGGACGGGAAGGGCCAGGGACATGGGGACAAGGGGGGACGGGACAGACGGGACGGACAGGGGGGACAGGGGGCCACAGAGGACAGTGGTGGAGGTGTGGAGAGACAGGAGGGATGGGGATGTGGGGGGACAGGGGGACACGGAGGACAGGGACGGAGATGTGGAGAGGTGGGAGGGATGGGGATGTGGGGAATGGGGGGACACAGAGGACAGGGATGGAGACATGGGACGGGAGGGGACGGGAGGGATGGGGACACCAGCAGATGGGGACATGTGGGGATACGGAGGGATGGAGACAAGAGGGAACGGGGACATGGGAGGAAGGAGGGCTGGGGATACCAAGGGACATGGGGGGGACAGGGATGGGGGGACAGGGATGGGGACACGGGGGTACGGGAGAATCTGGGATACCGGAGGGTCAGCGACATGGAGGGGTGGGGACACAGGGTGGTGGGGAGGCGGGAGGTTTGGGGACGGTGCAGGTGCCAGCGGCCCCTGACGCGGTGCCCAGCCCTGCTGCTGGCCGGCATGGGGGCCGAGGGGCTGCACCCCAGGGTCCCGGCCGTGCCCGCGAGGGCCAAGGGGTGCAGCCCGGACACCCCGGAGTGCCAGGTCCCCTCTGCCTCGGGGGATGGCCTGCAGCTCCTGTTCGAGGACCTGGAGATGCTGGAGAGGATGGTGAGCGGGCACGGGGGGCACGGGGGGCACCCTTGGGGGCACTGGGTGGGCATCAAGGAGGTACCCATGGGGGCACCCATGGGGACACCCTTGCAGGCACTGGGTGGGAACTGGCAAGCACTGGGTGGACATCTATGGGGCACCCATGGGGACACTGGGTGGGCATCCATGGGGCACCCATGGGAGCACTGGTGGGCACTGGGTGGGCATCAGTAGGGACACCCAGGGGGGCACTGGGTGGGCACCAGTGGGGATGACACCATGGGGGGCACTGGGTGGGCACCGGTGGGGGCTGTGGGTGGGCCCTGGCTGGGCACCGCTGGGACACCCAGGGGGCGGGCAGGGTGCCTGGCCCGTGCTCACGGTGCCGGGCACGCAGGGGGCTGCTGGACAGGACCCCGGCAAACTGCGCTGCGCAATCTGCAAGAAAGTCCTCAAGAAGCTCAAGAGTCTAGTGCCCAACACGCACAACACGGTAGGGACCGAGACATGCAAGGGGCGTGCGAGGGGCGTGCGAGGTCCACGCAGGGGTGTGCAAGGCTGCACGAGGCTGTGCAAGGGGATGCCCACCATGCAAAGCCGTGCAAGGCTGTGCAAGCTCGTGCAAGCCCATGCAAGGCAGTGCCCACCGTGCAAGGCCATGGGAGCTCGTGCCAGCCAATGCAAGGCCGTGCCAGCTTGTGCAAGCCCGTGCAAGGCGGTGCCCACTGTGCAAGGCCATGAGAGCTCATGCAAGCCCGTGCAAGGCAGTGCTCACGGTGCAAAGCCATGCAAGCCTGTGCAAGCTCATGCAAGCCCGTGTGAGGCAGTGCCCATCGTGCAAAGCCGTGCGAGCTCATGCAAGTCCGTGCAAGGCGGCGCCTGCCGTGTGAGGCCACACGAGTGTGTGCAAGGCTATGCGAGGTGGTGCCTGATGCGGGGCTGTGCCAGTGCAGACCCGGGTGACGCAGGCGGCCCGCACGGTGTGCTCCCTTGCTGCCGCGGGAGATATCCGAGTGCTGCCACAACCTGGTGAGCCGCTACCTGGAGCCCATCGAGGCAGGGCTGGTGCGGGACGAAGAGCCCACCAGCATCTGCACCAACCTCCGCTGGTGCCAGCCCTGACCCCAGGTGAGGCCCCCTCCCTCTCCACCCCCCCCACCCCCTGGCTGGGGGCCCAGGCATCCAGGCAGCCCCACCCCGGGTGAAGGGCCCTTGTGCCCGGCCGTGCCCACCATGAGGGCTCGGCGGCACCAGCAGCCGCTTCAAAGCGGCGCCCGGGGTGGGGCGGCCGCCCGGGAATGCGCCCGCACCCATGGGTGCTGCAGGCATGGGGACATGGTGCCCCTCCAGGACGAGGACACAGGGTCATGGGGGCTGGTGGGTGCGGGAACAGGGACATGGGGACACAGGGACATGGGGATATGGTGCCTGTGGGGAATGGGAACATGGGGTCATGGGGTTCTGGGGGACATGGGGACAAGGACATGGGGACATGGGGGGGCATGGGACATGGTGCCCATGGGGATGGGGACATGGGGGGGGTGCGGGGACACAGTGCCCACGGGGATGAGGACGTGGGGAGCACAGGGACATGGTGCCCACGGGAACAGGGACACGGGTGGCACAGGGACACCGTGCCACCACTGTCCCCTCAGTTCAGCCTCTCTCTCCCCCCAGGTGCCGGCTGGCTCCGAGGGCACCCGAGGGATCCTGCGTCCCCTCCAGCGCTGTCCCCTGCGCCGGCCCCCGCACCGGCCACCCCTTCCCCCAGCTCAATAAAGCTTTGGCATTGAAGGAGCTGGATCTTGTGCTCGCTGACGGGGTGGGGGGACACCCGGCCACTGGGATGGGACACCAAGGGGGACACGGGGACACCAAGGGGCACAGGGACATGGGGGACACTGAGGGGCATAGGGGACATGGGGACACCATGGGACATGGAGACACGGGGATGTAGGGAACATGGGGGACACTAAGGGGCATAGGGGACATGGGGACAGCAAGGGGCATGTGGACATGGGGGACACGGGGGACACCACGGGGCATAGGGAACACGGGGACACCACGGGCAATGGGGGGCACTGAAGGGCCCAGGGACACAGGGGACATGGTGCCCTGGGGCCCCCAAGGGACCCTGGGGGTGGCAGCCCAGGCCGGCGTCCCCGCGGCACACGTGGCCCTGCGGGCGCTGGCAGGGGCCCAGCCCGCGACGGCCACGTCCCCACCGGGGCTATAAGAGCCTAACCCTAACCCTAACCCTAACCCCTAACCCTCTAACCCTAACCCTAACTTTTTCGAGTGCAAGGAAGATGTCTGCTGAGCTGCTGTAGCCTGCTGCCCCAATGAGCTCTCCGGAGCATTTAAGAAGCAGTGAACAGCTGGGAAGACAGAAGCAGCTGGGGAGCTGCTCCCCCTTTGCGAGGGGTACAGTGGGATTTCTAGCAAGGAGGGAGCGTTCAGGCAGCCTAAAGGCCCCTTGGTGGGAGGCAGCTCCTTTTCATCGGCTGATGGGGTTTTCACTCGCTCTCGGCTTAGTTTAAGCTGCGAAGTTAAACTAGGGGGGAGAGGGGCAGAGTTTCGTGCAGGTGGAGGAGCCCATGCTGGGTGACGTGTGCTCATTGCTCCCTTGGGATTTTCCAGGAAAGCTGTGCAATAGCCAAATTAAGTAACTAAGTTAATTAGCATTCTTAGTGCTGATCCAGGGAGAATGTGCGTGTCAACTAAACAGCAGGAAAGAGTTATGATACAGGGGAGGGGAATTGTCTGGGGCGGCTGGTGGGTAAAAGCATGTGTTTTACCACCCTCTGCTGCAAACTAGACCTTCCCCGGAGAACAGCACAAGATTTGGGGAGCGCCTGCGTCTTTCCTTGCAGCTCTTCCCTCCTGCCCACCAGGAAGCATACGTGTGCCCAGGACATGGCTGGCCTCGTTCCCCCTGCCCCGCGGCCAGCGCTGGGGCAGGCGCCCGGGCCAAGATGTTGGAGCAGGGAGCACCAAGCTTGCACCCGGGAGACCCAGGCAATTGCTTTCTGCAAAGCCCCCAGCTGCTGGGGGAGCGACTCCGCCTGGCAGCACAGGGCAAAGCCACACGGAGACCTCCGTGCTTTGAGGCATCTGGCAGGATCGAAGCCTTCCCATGGGAGAGGAGCTGCAGAAAGCCCTCCCGTACCCCTGGAGAGCCCCTCCTGCGGGGCCTAGACCCCTCCCCCCTCCTTAAAGCGCTCTAGGCGGCAGAGGCAACAGCGTTCGTGCCGCACTGGCGGCAAAATCTGCCATGGTGGCTAATGCGATGCCATCAGGCGCCCCGGCTCCCATCGCCCTGGGGCGCCACTTCCTCTTTTCTCCACAAAGGTGCTTCTCCGGCGGCAGCGTCTGAGGAGGGGACCGTGGGCTGCCGCGCTCCACGGCCGCTCAGCAGGACTTGACTGCAGCACAGAGCAGAAGCGGCCTGTTCCCGCGCCGCATCCAGGAACCCCAGGCACGCTGCAGCTCTTGAAGCACCTAAGCTCGTGTTGTTCCCAATTGCTACCTTTTTTTTTTTTTAATGTCTAAACTTGACAGTTATTACGACGACAGGCTCGCAGGAGGCAGCATATGAATGGAGGATGAACTGAAACCTCATGCTACCTGCCAGGTGCCTGCACTTTGCTGTGACTTAGCCCTGGAGGCAGTGATACCGCGGAGACAGCAGAGTGGACGTGCAAAAAAAGAGGCTGCGCCTAGAGGACTGGCTTGGCGGCAGCTAAAACCAACTGTGCGCACTAGTGTGGCACGCACACTCCCAGTGCACACATGTACATGCACACCCCACCATGCACATGCACGCACACCCCAGTGCACACCCCTTCATGCACATGCACGCACATGCACACCCCAGCACACACATGCACATGCACTTGCACACACGTAGCCCAGCACACACATACACACGCACGTGTGCACCGCCCCCCCCGAACACCAAACCTAACGCAACCCCAACCCCCAAACCCCAACCCCACCACGCTAGTGCCGCACAGTGTGGGCCTGTCGGAGTGGGGGGGATGGACCCAGAGTAACGATGAGTCTCAATATGAGTATGGTCGTTCTCCCTTTATTAGAGCTTACACAAAGTATATATAGACAAGCAATAAGCATGCGCTAGCAATAGCTACATGATTGGCTACAGTTTCTGTCCACGCGCCTAAAGCGAATACATGATTGGTGCAAAGTTGCTGTTCACGTGGAGGGGCTTGTCGGCCCCCTCCTTGACTTGTTTACCACTACTTGCCTTTCCCTTTTGTAATGGTCTAGGAATGTTCAAGGACAGTTCACATAGCCGTGGGATCCTCCCTCCATCGTGAAGACAGGATTGCTCACTTCTAAGAGATCATGCCCCTTTTCACTTAACCATTCTTCCACATGGGCCATGCTCATTGAGCACAAGGGAACAAGAGCAACATCAAGACCTGAGCAAAAGGTAGCACAGCTACAACACGCACCACATAGACGACACAACACTGCAGACAGAGACTGCAGCTGCCCTGCCTAGCACACCCTCACCTCTGCCATGCACACCCACTGCCTCTGCCTCACACACAAGCACTCATCCAGAAGAACCCTCTGCACTACACTTGCTGTCAGTGTGTGCGCCCACACACACACGCTCACACAGGGTCAAGACACACCAACACCCGTGGCCCCTCAACTTAGCTTCTGCAATGCTCTGGGTCACCATCCATCCTCAAGAGGCATCCTCAATGGCAGCTGCATCCTCTCTCATCTTCCTCCAGTCGCCCCATTTGCCTTCATCACCTGCTAAACCAGAGTGCAAGCAGTCACCCCCAGGCCAGCCAGCTCTAGCCTCGTCCGCAGGAACGCCCTCCGCCAAAGAGCCATGGGCATTCTGCTCACCTGCACTGCTCCAATTCCAAATGCCAACGTCGTGGCTGGGGGGGTAGATGCCCACAGCACCTGCAAAAACAACACAAAGTGACTCTTCTGCCAGGCAACACTCACCAACCCCACAATGTTCAACAGTAATCCACTCACCTGAAATCCCCAGCCATGCCTGGGAAAGGGCCACACTGTACCTGAAAAAAACAGAGCAAAAGACATCACCAACAGGAAGCCCAACACCACCCACCGCACAATAAACTTCTGACCCAACAAGCTCCTCCTCTCACCTGCTCAGGCTCTTGTCAGCACTCAACTTCTCTTCTCCACAACTTCCTGCAAAACCTGCAAACAAAGAGAAATCATGCGCTCAGGTGACGCCTGCAAAACCACAGCAAATCCACATCAAGCATTTGCTCCCACACCCTTACCTGCTCTGCTCACCAATCCTGACTGCCACACCATGGGTCACCATGCCAAAGCCTGCCACACACCTGTAAAACTAGAACAGCAGTGGGCAACGGGGACAGCACCAACAAGACAACAGCCCTCTGCTAGGCTCTGCTTCCTCTCTCAGACCAACTCTCACCTTGCCATGCCTCTCCTGAGCACAAGCAACCCACTCTGCACATCGCACCACACTGACAAGCACAAAGCAAAAATGGATCCGGGAACCACTGCACACAACATTGCTTCCAACAACAAATCTCTAGCTCACCTTCTTAGGACATTACCCTGTCTTCCCCAGTCCCCTGCAGGCACTCGCACCACTGTGCCACATCTGCAAAACAACAACATAAAGTGCAGCACACAGATGCTGACCAATCACCATTCCAGTCCAACACTGCCACACTCCACACACCACCATTGCTAACACCTACAGGCAAGGCAGCTCCAGCCCCAAACACACAGACAGACATACAAACATGAGACACAGACATGCAATAGAGCCCTACACAAAAAGAACTATTCCCACGTATAAGACGCTGCTGGCCAGAAAGCTCTATGATGCCACAACTGTGCAGCTCTGATGCTCTGGATAAGCCCAAAAAAGAGTCTAATACCACCACCCGCGACAGAAAGGGGCTGGAAAAGCAAGAAATATTGATGCAGAAGAGGCCAGCAAGAAAGACCTGAAGCTGTGACAATGCAGGGAAGAAAACCCTGAAAGAACGCCAAAAACACACGGAAGAAGAATGGCCAACAAGATCTCAAAGATGGCTGCAAAGATGACCGGCAACAAATGGCTACAATGCAAAGCCAGTGCAACAGACCGCCGCTTTTAGCTGGCTGCACGAAACAAGACGCCATCCATTGGTGCAAGGCTGATGAGTCAGGCCAAGCAAAAGACAACGGATGCCTACTGCGCTAGTGCTGCACAGTGTGGGCCGTGCTCCTTGAGCACAAAGGAACAAGAGCATCATCAAGACCTGAGCAAAACACAACACAACTACAACACACACCATATAGACTACACAACAACACAGACACAGGCTGGAGCTGCCTTGCCTAGCACACCCCCACCTTCTGCCCAGCACACCCCACCGCCTCTGCCTCACACACAGCACTCATCCAGAAGAGCCCATACTACACTATGTCAGCGCACACACAGCCAAGACACACCAACACCCGTGGCCTCTCAACTTAGCTTCTGCAGTGCTCTGGGTCACCATCTGTCCTGAGGAGGCATCCTCAATAGCAGCTGCATCTTCTCCGATCTTCCTTCGGTCACCTCATTTGCCGTCATCACCTGCCAAACCAGAGAAAAAGCAGTTACCCCCAGGCCAGTCAGCTCCAGCCTCGTCCGCAAGTGCACCCTCTGTCAAAGCCCCACGGGCGCTCCGCTCATCTGTGCCATGCCAATTCCAAACTCCAACATTGTGCCTGGGGGGACACCCACAGCACCTGCAAAACCAAAACAAAGTTTCTGTGCTGCCAGGCAGCACTGACCAGCCCTAGAACAACTGAAACACCATTCTCATCACCCATTCTACCTCACCTGAAATCCTCAACCATTCCTGCAAAAGGCCCACACACTACCTGAAAAAGCAAAGCATACAGCCCCAGAACCCAGGGTAGGGGTCAGAAGCAGAGCCACAAAAGAGCATGTGGCAGTGGGTTCAGGGGCACGGACATAACAAAGGAGCTGGCAGGCAAGACTGCCAATTGTTTCCTCGTGGTCCAGAGAAGTCCAGCAGTTTCTTCCCTCTCAGCACTGAGGCTTGGCCAGGAAAAGAGGTGAGCTTGTAACTTGTTTGTAGGTTAGTTTCTGAGCCCTTGGGGCACATGCGCTTACTCACAATTGGGTTTGGTGTCCAATGACGTGACTTCCTTTCTCATCATACTGTACTTGAAGGGAGGGAGGATGCTTCCTTCCCTCTTCAGATAAAGTCGGGACTCTTCTACAAGTCTACATGCCACAAAAACCCCACACAGTTTCTCCCTGAACAGGGCTGACAATATTTCTGAGGAGCAGCAAAACATCTAGCAAGCGAGCCAGAAACCAGACTAGCTGATGAGAGCAATACCTCACACACATCCCAGTTACCGGAGATGCTACCCCCCAAAAAAACAAAAAACAAAAAACAAACATCCCACACCCCACACACCTAGGGTGTAAATGTAAGAGGAAATGTTTTCCCAGGACCTCTGCTGTCTCCTCTTGTCTACAGTCCAGGAGAGGAACAAACAATTCCTCAAGTGTGATCCTCTTGAAAGAGTCCAGTGACGAAGCTGCATTCCTTCCACAGTAAACACAGAAACACCAGAAAACAATACTGACAGGTAACAGAAGATACAACTGGAGACTCAGAAGCCCTCTCTCACCCCTGAACACCCCCACACCAAGATATTGACCCCAAGAAAAAAACTGCCTGCAACAAGCAGCTTTCTGGCATGCTCACAACTCCAGCTTGAGCCATCCCCTTGCTCTTACATTAAGGAATGGCCTTTGCTTCTCCAAATGCAGCAATAAATCTTCCTGGGTAGCTTCACTTCCTCAAATTCCATTCTTTGCCAAGGCAATTCCAGAGCACTGCTCCCGTAGCACAACAAAAGCAGAATGAACTCTCTGGCCCCAGACCCTGGCTTTATGTAACCCTAACCCCACCCACTGACCCACCCACAAGCCCTTGGAAGGGGAGGGGCAAACCAATGGCACCCATAAATACACAGGGCTAGGCAGACGCAAGGCTTTTTCTTCTGCTCCTTATGTAGAATGGAGAGCACAGAAAGGATAAACAGACCTCTTTCATGAAGCAGACCATCTGCTTGGTTACTGAGACTTCATATACTGTATCCATAATATCAGGAGGTACGTTATTTTTTACCCTAACTAGCACTAGCCTTTGCATTAAAAACTAGAAATCACTTCTGCTTATGCTTAGGAAGAAAGCTACAACATTCCACATAACCTATAAAGGGCACACTATACCACACTCCTGTGATTGGTTCAGGCTTGCAGATAGCACAGCTGTTCTAGCAGGGTGGCATTTCCTGTAGGGTAAAGCAAGAGATCAGAACAAACTCCTGGAACATGTATGCTTCTGTAATGTGAGTTCTTCCAAAGAGAGATGTTTCCTATATAGTAGCTAGAGTAATTAGAAAAAGGGATCATTGGGCAGAATGGGTAGATCTCCAGGGGAACACGAGCTCTGTTTCTCTAGATGAATGAGACACACAAGGAGACAAGAGGGGTGCTAAGAGGACTGGAGAACCAACACGGGGCTCTAGGGCACAAAAAAGGCTTCCAGAAGGGGTTCTGAAGGCACTAGAGGGGTCCTACAAGGTCTAAAGGGCCAAAACAGAGCTTGGGAACAAAAGGAAGGCTGAAAGAATAGTCCAAAGTAAAATAAAGGGCTTCCTCAGGGCTCTACAGGACAAACAGAGATCCATGCAGAACAACAAAACTCTGAAGAAGAATCCAGAACAGATCAGACATCTCTTACAGAGACTAGAGAGCAACTAAAAGAAGCCAGAATAGGACAACCAAGGCCTCCCAAGGGGCCCAGAGGAAAACAGGGGTGCTCAGGCAACTGAATGATGAAAAGAGCACTCTAGGGCATAAGAGGCCTCAGGAACAATTCTGAGAACACTACAGAAGTCCTAAAGGAGCTAGAAACCAAAAGACAACTCTAGGGAACAAGAAAGGCCAAAAGAGTGGTCCGGAACACCCTAGAGGGGTCCTAGGGGCACTAGATGGCCAAAAAAGTAAAAACTGGGGAGCAAGGAAGACCTCCAGAGGTGGTCTGAGGGGACAAGAGTTCTGCAGGGTGTGGAGGGCCAGAAGACAGCTCTGGGGCACAACCAAGGTCTCTGGAGGTGTTCTGGGGGAACAAGAGGGGTCCTAAGGGGTCTAGAGGGCCAAGATACAGCTCTGGGGCAGAAGGAAGCTGAAAGAGTAGTCCAGAAGGCACTAGGGGGGTGCTAAGCGCTCTACATGGAGAAAACATGACTCTGAGGAACAAGGAAGAAACCTGGAAGGCTTCTGAGGAGACCAGAGGGCTCCTAAGGAGACTACATGGCCAAGACATAAAAACAGGGCAACAAGACCGACCTCCGGAGGTGCTCTGAGGAGACAGAAGAGCTCCTATGGGATGTGAATGGCCAAAAGAGGGCTCCAGGGCACAACAAAGGCCTCCAGAGGAGTTCTGAGCGGACTAGATGGGTCCTAAGGGGACTCGAGGGCCACAAGACAGCTTTAGGGCATGACAAAGGCCTTTGGAAGGGTTCCGAGGGGACTAGAGTGGTGCTAAGTGGTCTAGAGGGCCTACAGAGGTCTGTGGGTGTAAACCAAAAGGCCAAAGGAGGGGGCGAAAGCAGAATAGAGGGCTGCTAAAGGGGCTGGAGGGCCAACGGAGGGCTCCGGAGGGACTCTGAGGAGACTACAGGGTTCCACAGAGGGCTGGGGGGCCAGAAGACAGCTCTAGGGCACTATTGTGGCCAAAAGACGGGTCCAGGGCAGACTAGAGGGTTGCTGAGAGGGCCAGGTGACCAAAGCAGGGCTGCGGGGCACAACAAAGGCCTCTGGAGAGGTTCAGAGGGGACTCGAGGGGTGTGAAAGGGGCTGGAAGGCCAGAAGATGGCTCTGGGGCACAAAAGAAGGCTGAAAGAGTAGTCCAGAGTGCACTAGAGGGGGCGCTAAGGGGTCTAGAGGGCCAACAGAGGTCTGCGGGTGGAAACTAAAAGGCCAAAGGAGGGGGCCAAAGCAGAACGGACGGCTGCTAAAGGGACTGGAGGGCCGACAGAGGGCTCCAGCATATGAAGAAGGGCTCCACAGGGATCCTTGTAATCCTGCAGGATCTAGAGAGAAACAAAGACTTCTGAAGGGACAAGAGAACAAACGCAGTGCCTTGGAGGACACCTAAAGGCAAGTGGATAGGTCCTGAGGGAACTAGGGAGCAAATGTGTGAGTCCTGGGGAGACAAGGGGGAAAACTGAAGATTCTGGGGCATTAACTCACCCGCCATAATCTTCCTGCTTGGACCCTGTCTCTTACCTCTGAGAAGTTGGCCTTTGCTTTCATTCCACAGGCAGCTGTCAGCTGTTGCATAGTCTTGGCAGACAAGTTAGGGACCGCTGCCCAGGCAGTCGTGACCCACAACACCACATGCTCAGAAAAGTTCTCAGGAAGTCATGCAGATTCATAATCTGAAGGGCAAAAAGCAAATATCTCTTGAGAACAGTTTTTATTTCATCATAGGAGCAATTTTTCCCTCTCTTCTCCACTGTACTGCGTCTAACAACACACCTTCCTCATCACCATTTTCCCCCATTACTTCTACTCCTCTCAGTTGCCCCTGTTGCATCTCAGTTGCATCTTAGTCCTCTAAAGCAGCTGTTTCTCATCCACATGTACTTTCGTTTCCTGTCACCGATTCCCCTTCCTGTTTGTCCTATAGCAGGCAGCTGAGACACCCTGGCCCACTGCTTAGCCACACACCCCTTTTGCTCTGGCCAGCAGCTGAGACAGAGCAGAGGGCAGGAAGAAGGGTGGCTCTGAACAGAGTAGACCTGGGCACCAAGCAACACAGAAGCAGCAGCAAGGCATCAAAGAGATCGCATCTTTGTAAAGAAAATACTTATAGTTCCAGGTCCTTAGAGGCAACTGGGGATTCTCTGTATGCACGCCCAGGCCTCCTACAGGCTCTTTCCGCACAGTTAAAGGTACCTGAATGCAATGACCTTGGGAGGCAGGGACACAGTGTCCCTGGGGCTGCTGTGAGGTACCTGTGGCTGTTCCAGGGTCTCTCAGGCTGTTCTAGGCTCCTTGGAGAGAAACAGTGCTGATCACATTTCCTTGAGGACTTTCTCTTGCGCTGCATAACAGGACAGCTCTGCACCAAGCCCTCCCAGCACCACCGCTCCTCATAGCTGATGCCTAACTAGCCTCAGTTCTGAGCAAAGCTATGACTACCAGTCCACACAGCCCCTCACACTCTCCTTGCCCTCCCCGTTGCTGAGAGGAACAGCCCCAGCCCCTGGGGACAACCCTGCCTGGTCACACCAGAGATGCAAAACACTTCCTGACCTGTATGAGGGAAAAACTGGGAAATTCCACTGTCCTCGATGACCTATGGGGACTCTCGCGTGAGCGGCACATGTCCAGTAAGGACCAGACACAGCAGGCCACTGCTGCAGGGCAGAAAAGGCACAGGCACCTGCAACTACAGCTCCAGGCCTGCCACAGAGCACAACGCAAACGGCTGCTGGGAATCCCGCTGACTGAGACCTGCACCTCCTGCCACCTCGAGAGGCGCAACATGGTCTCCCAGAAGGCCAATATAGGAAGACTACACCTCCCGGCATGCCCTGCAGAGCAAAATGGCCACCGGGAAAACCATTGCCAAAAGACTATACCTCCCAGAATGCCGTGCAGGCTAAAATGGACTCCCGGAAGCCCCGTGCCGGAAGACTATTGCTCCCGGCATGCCGCGCAAAGCAACATGGCCGCCCGGAAGTCCAGTGTCGGAAGACTACTGCTCCCGGCATGCCTTGGGGGGGGGGTTGTGCAGCGCTTCGTCAGGTTTGACCCTCTGGCGATTCCGTTCCGACCCGCCCCTATTCCCCCCCTCGGGACCCGGATACCGCCGCAAAGCCGGGAGCGCGGACCCGCGATCCCCAGCACCGGCCCCGGACTCCCACGACACCGCCGCGACCGGCCCCGGCTCAGCTCCGACACTGCCTCTGCCCCCCACCCCCCGCAATCCTCCCCAGGGATTCTCTTGAGATCCCTCCTCCCCCTCCCCGACACGCTCCCGGTCTGACCCAGGACCACCCCCCCCCCTCCCGCTCCTCCGACCGCGCAATAAACCCCACCACAGCCCCGGCGCTCCCCCTTCCTACCCCCCCGCCCCACCACAGCCCCGGCGTACACCCTCCCTGCCCGCTCTCCATGGCCCCAGTGCACCACTCTTCCCCACCACGTCCTCGGGCGGCCCCCACTGCCCCGGTGCACCGCCATCCCCAGCCCCGGTGCGCCCTGGTTGTGCCGCGTTGCCCGGGACGCTCCCGTCCGCCGGAACCCCAGCACGTGGGGGACCCGCAGCCCCGAGTGTGGACACCCTCGCCCTGCTCACCTCCTCCATGGTGCAGCCGCCGTGCTGGTCCCAGCGGGCGGTGCTCAGCGGCAGCTCCATTGTCCCAGACTGGCCCCAGCACAGGCTTCCCCCAACTGCAACCCCAACCCCGGTGCGTACCCACTGTTGCCATCAGCCCCACCTGGGGCTCATCCTGCCCCCCCCCAGCCCCACCTGGGGATCATCCCAGCCCTAGGGCCCACAGCTGCAGCCCATCAGGAACTGGGGAGGGGGAATGGCTATCAGCCCCATCACAGACAGCTGGGGCTCCCAGGGTAGCAGAGGCACCCCCACTCCTGAGAGCAGGTTGCTGAAAGCTGAAGGGAGACCCCTGGGGTGTACAGAGAGGAAAAGGAAGTATTCAGGAGACAAGAGAACAAATCCAGAGCTGTGGGTGCAACAAAAGTAAAAAAAGGCAATGATAGAGCAAACAGTGACTCTGGGCGCACCAAAAGGCAAAGGGAGGGCCCTGGGGCACACCAGGAAGCACCCAGAAAACTCTGGGACAGGGGAGAAAGCTAAATGGAGAACTTTGGGGCGTGCTGCAAAGCAAACACAGGGCCCTGGGGCACACCAAAAGGCACAAAAGGGGGCTTGAGGGCAACCCAAAATGTGAATTGAGGGCTCCTGAGGGCATCAGAGGGCAAACACAGGGCTCTGGGGCAAACCAAAATACAAACAAAGGGCCTTGGTGCACACAAAAGGGACCATAAGGCACATCACACGGCTCGAAGTGGCTGATGGGACGGTGCCTGCAGGCTCCCCCCATCCCCACAGAAACTATCTCCCAGCTCCAGGCACATAGGCCTCCTCCCCAGACACACAAGGGACATGGCGAAGTGCTGAAAGCAAATCCGGAAGCAGCCTGGAGACCTCACGCAGCCCTGGAGGGGCCCTGGCTGCCCCCAGGATGATGAGAAACGCCACCGACACCACCCCAAGGTCCAGGCAATGCAAGGGAAATTCCCCACAGCCCTGCGAACAGCACTGGGTTCCCTGGGAACTGCAGGGACACCAAAGTACGAGGGACTTGGGGACCAGCTCCCAGCAGCACACACAATGTGTAACCTCCTCCCCTGAGCATTATCTTCAGGCAAAGCGATGGCAGAAACCACAGACATGAGTGCAAAGAATAAAGCAACTGTTTATTGTTTTACTGAACAGAAACAACACCTGGGCGTGAGTCTGCCATGCTTCCCCTTATCCTGTGACACCCGAAGAGTCATGACCACACCAGCGTTCATCCATCTGTCAGGGAAGGGTCAGCTCCTGCTGCTGCCCCTGACGTGGCAAGTTTCTGAGTAGTCAACAACCTACCCCCTCTGCTCTTTCCTTCAGGGATAGGATCCAGCTCTGAGAGTTGAGAGGAAAATGCCTGATCTCGCCTGCCTGCGCTTCTGCCCTACCCCAGACTAGAGCCCTGCAGGACGCTTTCACAGTGCTCAGCTCACCCATCGCATTGCCAGTCTCGGTGTGATGGGCCTGCGCCGCATGAAACCCAGACCTCAGGTCAGCACACAGAGCTGAATGCTGGGTACAGGGGAAGGTTACAAACCTCAAAGGAGGGTTTGCAGCCTGCTGCTTAGGCTTCAGGGCTTACAGTTTATTATCCAAGGATTTAGCCCTTTTCGTTTATCAGTAAGCTGTAAACCCTGCACCCTAAGTGACAAACTGCAAATCTTGGAATCCAAATGGTTGCCAAAGCTTTAAAATTTAGGGATGAGGTTGGATTTTAAATTCTGCGCCCTGATTGCTAAATGAGCAAACTGTAAACTCTGACTGATAAAGACTGAGCCCCACAAAATGAAGTAATACACCATAACCCCTGAGTGACAGACCCTCAACAACAAACTAAACAATAAACCTTAAGTGAAAAACTTCAAACCCTCAGCTTTAAGCAAGAAACACCAAAGCACCCATGAGCATGAGAACAGTACAGAGAAGCCATGGGGTTTTGCCCACAGTTTAAGAAGTTTCCCCTTCATTTAGAATGGCAGCAGAACAGGAAGACACGCACCAAAATCACGTGACAGTTGCTGTTTATAGGCTTGGTTTTAGCCACCGTTCAAATGTGAGCATGTGCAAGAATCATGCCACTGGACTGCACTAAGCTGCACTTCCACTGAACCTACCTGAAACCCTGCAAGCACTAATTCATCTGTGTTACAGACAATTACATTTTTGGTCCTCTCAGCTCTATGGGCAAACATCCACAGCCAATGACACCAGTAACCACCTAGGGCAAAACCAGCTTCCACCTCCCAGCCCTGCTCACATACAGTGCAGTCCCAGGATTTAGCTGTGTCAACGCTGCAAGTCAGAGCTCATCCTCCATGGCCAGCCGCAGATCTCCACAGAGCTCCCAGCTGTGACAATGCTCCTTTGACTGCTGGACTATGCTTCAGCACCTGCAAAGCGGCCAGAATGGTTACTGAGAGGCACAGCCCTCCTAAAACTACTCCCTAGTCCAAGGCCCATAATTGTTTCCGCAATTACGACTGACCCTCTGTGCTGCTTCACTCACCCTCTCTGGCTCCATTTCATTGCAAGGATGTCACAGCAACCCTCACGTACAGTCAGGCTCGCTCAGGCACCTGGCCACCTCCAGCCTTCAGTAGATCATCCTCCTCAGGGAAACTGTGCCGCTGACAGACACTCTCAGAAAGCACTGTCCAGCCAAGGCAGGATAAAAACTAAGGCCTCCAGAAACTCCAAACTCTGCAGAGACTGAGCTGATGGGAAACTGACTCTGGCCAGGACAGTGACAGGAGGAGGATTTTGCTTCACTCGCTCAGGCTGCCTAGCGGACAACACAAGCGGCCCAAGTCAGACAGACCCTACTGGAAAGCCCTATGACACGACAGCGTGCCAGAAAGCAGAGTCGAGCGCAGGCTCCTGGAAGAGGAGCAGAGCAAGGCTGATGTAGGGAAGACACCAGTTTGCATAAAGGCAGACTTGACAGAAAACTGGGCTCAATGCCAGCATCACGATCGTGACTCAAGCTGCACCACACAGCAGCCCTGTCCGCGCACAGGCGGACAAGACGCAAGAACTGCAGACTGCGCTGACGAGTAGGACAGACAACAACAGCAGCAGCTCCAGACCGCCCTACCACGAGCACCTGTCCTAACATCTGAGTACTCAGAGCCTCTGCTGCTCTCTGCCTCCGTGACACCTTCCTTCCCCAGGAGCCTCTTCACTGCCTGCTCCATCCCCCACTGCGTCTTTGGCCCATTACTGCTCCCCCACTGCACAGCCACAGCCCTCCACACGCAGAGTCACTGCAGAGGTGTCTGACATGACTGGAACCAGGCAGACTGATGGGACCCACTGGTCGCTGCTGGCACCGGACAGAGTGACAGGGAAAGAAAGAGAAGGATGGCGAGCTGGACAGAGGGACAGGGAGTGGAACCGGATGGACCCAGTCAGCCTGGAAAAGCTCTCGCCACACTCCAACCCACTTGCCTGCCGAGCACGCAAAGTCCCTGCAGAGGTGTCTCACAAGACCCGAACCAGGCAGATTGATGGGACCCTCTGGGTGTTGCTGATCATCTCTGCTGAGTGCCAGCTGCCTCTTGGCACCTGCCACACCAGACAAAACACAAAGCAACGACAGACCTTCGGCTGGGCACAGGGACAGAGAGCAGAACAGAAGAAAAGAGGGATAGAGAGCTTGGCAGACGGATGGAGAAAGAAAGAGAAGACTAGAGACCTGGCCCCAGGGTTAAGGGTGCTGCACAAAGGAATAGACAGAGAGGGATAGAGGGCCAGACAGATGGATGGAGGGCTGCACAAAGGACTGGGGAGCAGAAGAGGGAAAAAGAGAGATACAGAGGTGGACAGAAGAATAAAGAGAGGAAAGGAGGGAAGCGGAGGCAGACAGAGGGACAGGCAGCAAAAGAGAAGGGGGGAGAACCAGAGAGAGGAATGGGGACTGGAAGAGAGGGACAGGGAGCCGGTCAGAGCGATGGGAAGAGAAAGAGAAGGATGAAGAACCAGCCAGAAGGGTGGGGAGAGAAAAAGAGGGAGGGAAAGTCAGACAGAGAGATGGGATAGAACAGCAGAAAAGAGGGATAGGGAGGCCAATAGATGGATGGGGAGCTGAACAAAGGGACGGAAATAGAAAGAGAAGGCTGGAGAGGAGGACAGAGGGCTGGAGAGGCAAAGAGAGGTACAGAGAGACAGATGAGAGTGGCAGAAGGATGGGGAGGCGGACAGAAGGACAGCGAGCAGGTAGTGGGATAGGGAGAGGAAGAGGAGCAGGACAGAGCAACACGGAGCCAGTCAGAGGGATGTAGGTATTGAGAGAGGGATGGAAAGCGTACAAGAGGGATGGGCAGCTGGGCAGAGAAAAGAGTAGCTAAACAAAGGGATGGGGCACCGGACCGAGCCACGGGGAAAGAAAGAGAAGGATGGAGAGCTGGACAGAGGGACAGGGAGCAGAACTGGATGGATCCAGACAGCCTGGAACAGCCCTTGCCACTCTCCATCCCCGTTCACCTGCCAAACACGCAGAGCTCTCTGCACACCACTGTGCCCAAAGCCCACTTGTGGGTCTGCTGGCCTGTTTCCCTACAGCTCCAGGGTGTCTGCGTCTGCAAGAGCGAGGGTGCACGCACAGGCACAGACTGGGGAGGAACTTTGTGTTCAGTCACGGTATTTTACTACTCCTTGTGCCTTAGCCCCTTTCAGAGGCTTAACCCCAAATTCTCTCAGCCCTTAACAACTTCAGTACCCACGGCACCTAGTTTTTCCACTCTCCAGTCTTCCTTGCTCTTTCCCGTCTTGTTTGAAAATCCTTCCAGACCCCTTCTGTACTTACACGCTTCCTTAAAACAGTATCACCAAAATCAACAAAATGGGCTGAGCTGCTCCTCTTCAAGTTGCGAGCCCTCAGAACGTCAGCCCCCTCAGAACGTCAGCCTGCAAATGAATCAAACCACCAAGGTCACTGGGAGAGTCTCGTTTTGGAGCTCTTCCCCCCCCCCCAAAAAAAGCTTTAATGATGGTTCCCTAACCTGGGCAAACACAGATCCTCCTCTAAGCACTGTAGCGGTTTTTATTCTGGGGTCCCAAGTTGCTGTTATGACATTAAGCAGCCACCTTGTGGCCTCGCTAGCAACAGCAATGCCGTAGCGATTGGGCTACCAGTCGCTATCCTCCCCCTCCTTTGCTGGTCCGTGAATTGTGGCTTATTACTCACAAGTCTGGTAAGGACGCGGCCGACCCTCCTATGGCCAAAGGCTCCTCGTCAGGACCAGGCAGAGAACCTTTCCACTGGCATTTGGAGTCTCCTGGCTGCTCCTGACACGTGATAACTTACAAAGGGCTGAGGGCGGGAGCCTGTAGTTCTTCATGGTGGCATACAGTCGTTCCCCGATGTTCTGAACACCTAGAATTAACACAATTTATAAATACAAAAATATTACCACTATAGGGTATAAAGCCGAGCTAAAATTTCTGCAGCCAAAGAAAACCTCTTCATGTCTGACAGAACGAGCCATATGCACCAGCACCTATAGCTCAAGGCTAGCAACCCCTCCCAGGCGACATTCTTCTGGCAGGCTGCGTAGCTGAACTCCTCCGTCTTGCCTAAGAGTCTCTGCTGGGACATAACAACTTTGTCAGCCAGTGCTTGTTGATGGAGGCATAGTAAAATCCATTGCCCTACAAAAGTATAAAGCAAAGCAAAAAAACAAAAAAAAACCCATTCAAAGCTCTGCAGAGAATCATAAGAATCCAAAGCTGTTTATAAGCACAAAAGCGGATCTAATACACACACAAGCAAGGTAAACGAGAATACGCAAGCCACAAATACCGCTTCCCCCAATCTCTGTTTTGGAAGCTATGACGACAGTCGGGCTTGCTGTGAAAGGGAAGTTAGACTAAGTAGCCGCTAGAGATTAATCTTTCAGAAGCCTCCTGTGTCCACATTTTTGGCACAACTATGCTCTGTCAATTCAGACACACACAAGAAGATCCACTTCTTGTAACACTTGCACAGTAAACCCCTCACCCCACCGCGCCCCGCTCATTAAGATTAGTGCCCGCTGGGCCACTTGGATAGATGATGCTCTGCTGTCTATTCGCTTCCCTGACATTAGCTACTTCAGAGGGAACTGAGCAGATCGGATTGCCTCTGTCCTCTCAAAGGTGAAAGTCTCAAAGACAGTTACAGCCCAGACTGCCGCTAAACAGTCTTTCTCACAGCGGGAGAATTTTTGTTCTGGCCCCAAAGGGGATGTAAGGATGATGCTACTGGCACCCACTTTCCCTTACCGCTGTTTTCTAACGGTGCTGCTCCCATGGACTCAGCAGATGTGGAAAGCATTACTGAAAAAGGCTTGCCTTGTCCTGGGAATTTGAGGGCAGCAGATTTTACAGCCACTTCTTCCAGTTCAGTGAAAGCAGCCTCACGTTCCTTGTTCCGTTCCTGACTCCTTTCCAGTAATTTCCACCACAGTCTGCTGATACCAGCAAAGCTATGTTAACACTACAGGAGGAAATTAAATCCTCCTAAAACTGCTCTAAGTTGGAACTGATGAGAAGGAGCCTTAACTCCACAAGGCTTTAACCTTTCTTCCATCTACTGTCTTCCCATTTCCCCAAGTACCATTGCCAGGTAATTAACCTGGGGTTGCGCTAACTGAGCCTTCCTGAAAGCGCTCTCTTAACTTTACAATTCGGACACTTCTGTCTCTCTGTCTCTTCAGTAACTCTGGCCACTTGACCACCATTCCCCTAAGGTAATAGTTTGCTGTCTTCTAGCTCTTAAAGTATGATGCATCATAGATGCATAAAGTCACACGCGCAGAAATACATGTACGTAGCATACTTTTTGTAATGCGTACAGACCTTCCATTGTATGCTGGTGATCTATTATTTCGACCGCTATTAACGGCGATCCTTCCTCGCCAGGAGGAACGGGCTTTCCCTTTTTGGGCGATGGAGTTGGTTCCAGCTCTCAGTTGCTTCCATTTGATTTCATTACTTCAGCTTGCTTACATTTTTCTGATCTCTTCAACTTCAGCCATGGCAATTAATCTAAAAATTAAATATTATATCTTTCCCTTTCTATATATGCACGTATGATACAAAACGGAACGGGTTACTTGGTCCTCAGTGCTGCCTCTGGGAGGCCGAAATAACTAACAGTCATTATCAAGAGTTACCTTAGTTACCCATGCCAGAACACCTCCTTCTGTAGCAGTTTCTGGTGATATCAAGGGTCCGCTAAACTGCATTTTTGCTTCCTTGTTTCATCCCATCCCTTCCGTATTAATCACAAAAAACCTGCTTGTCCAGCTTTTCTCTTTGTCAGCATTTCCTATCATTGGTTCCACCTCCGTTAGAAAGAGATAAACTTGCATTTTACTTGCAGTGAAACACTACTTAGATTTATGCATGTTCTTTTTCTCTTTACCGTGTTCTTTTCTTTTTTTTTTTTTCCTTTTCCTTAAAGGAAAGGTCTTAATACAGCACCTTGCATCATACATTGCAGGGTAAACAGTTTGGAAACATGACATACAGCAATTAGGGCTAGGTTAATAGACAGGGAGGCACATCACCTAATACTTACCTACACCATCTTCCATGAAACCTGATTTTTATTCTGCTTCAGTATTATTGTTACTGTTCAGTATCCTTTCTCAAACCCTTGTATACACACGCTTAACCGACAAGTCTCTCAGTCTTTAGCTACACGGAAGAACAACAGCACTTGATTTGCCTCTCTCTGCTTCAAACCTATTACCTTTTTGATACAGCTCCTAGATTCCTCTTACGCTCGGATGCTGACCTCACAGGTGATGACCAAAATGAACAACTGGGTCACTAGGTCTAGCTGCTTCTCTTCAAGACGCCCCTCTTCGGTGGGCTACCCTGCCAAACAAACCAAGAAGACTGATGAGGCTGTGAGGGTATCAGATCCTTGGACCACTTCTCCAAGGCTTTCTGGGTGATTGACATAATTGCTTCTCTTCACATTACTCAAAGCCACATTCATCTATTACCTAAGACTAAACTGTTTCTGTTTGAAGAGGGGACTGTTATTTGTTGAAACTTTACATATAGTCCATAACCTGCTATGCATCATCTCTAGTCCCTTCTGCTTTCACAACACTTTCGGTAATTAAAGGTGGTAATTAAGAGCACCCATTGTCCTATGGGCTGGAGTAAGACATTTCTCCTGCTCTGAGGAGGTGCCTAAAACCCATGCTGTTTTCTGCAGCATCGCTGGGGCTTCCCATAGCCCATCAGTGCTCTCTTAGGCTTTTCCCAAGACTTTTATTTTTTTAGGTTATTCCTTAGCTTGTAATTTTATGACAATGTTCTCCTTAAGCATTGTGCACAGCATGATTATCCCAGGTCAGCCACCTTTACAGAGTCCTCTTGCACGCACAGAGGCTACTAAGAGGGCTCAGAAGAAAAGAGAGAAAAATCTGTTTGTCAGCTGGGCACCCACCCATCAAGATTCTTCACCAAGAAGTGCTGTAAATTCCCTTTTCTCTCAAGTGGGACCAAGTCAAGGGGGAGACACAGATCACCTCCCGTATTTATTAGAACACCTCACTGCTGTGGGGACTGGCTCTGGGAGTGGTTTTAGGATTGTTTGGGGCTTTGGGACAGAGTTTAGGGGAAAGTCTGGAGTCAGTGACCATGTTGCGGCAGGGTTTGGAGGCATTTAGAGGTCTGTGGGGCTGTTGGGGCAGGACTTGTGGGTGGTTTAATGGCTTTCGGGGGGCTGGTTGCAGGAAGGTTGGGAATCTGCAGGGCCCTCAGGGTGGGGGGGGCCATCCCAGATGCGCAGTGAGCGCGTAGGGGTGCCACATGTGGCTGTCAGCTTTGCAGGAGAAGCCACTGGTCTCCTGCCCCACGAGAGGGGAGGAGGAGGAGGAGGAGGAGGAGGAGGGATCTACGAGCTTGCAGAGAACGCCAGAAGAGGCAGCAGGGAACTCCCCAAGGGCCCCATAACCCAGAAGAGCTGTGAAGGACCCTACGTGCCAGACAAGAGGAGGCATCAGGCTGCTGGGCCACTGCTGGAGACATCCAGACCCCTGTGCAGCACATGAGTGCCCGGGGAGCCGTCAGAGGCAACGGAGGACCTGTCACCACATGCTGCACTGGGGAAGCCCATGGCTTTGGGGCAGCTGTACAGGAGGGAGCAGGGCTCAGCGAGGCTCAGCAGGGCTTTCAGTCAGTTGGTGCCCGCGTTGGCTGGTGACCACAGTCTGTGCTTGGGGGTGGGGGAGGCTCCAGGTGCCTGGGAGTGTCGTTCTTCTATCCATCTTCTTGCTTGCCTAGCCACAACTCTCAAGGAAATAACCTGGGGCTGCACTAATCGTACCTCACGTACGACTGAAGTGACCTTCAACCTGCTGGGTCCAGAAGTTTTAAACCTCCTCGGGACTCACCAGCACTCTCGGGCGTGCCTGCCATAACAGGAGCCGTCCTCCTGCGGACACCGCGCCACAACCCTGCTCTGAGGCCCGCCTGCCTCCCCGCTCCTCCGGGCCGCATCCGCAGGGGCGAGCGCACACCCCGGCCCGCGCTGGGGAGGAACTGGGGCCCTAAAGGCGACACACGAGGCAGGAAAAGTCCGACCGCGCTCCGGCAGACCCCGCCCCACGCAGACCCTGCCCTGCGCTCCTTGCGCGGCGCGGCGCCAGGCCCAGTCCCCGCCACCCCTTGCCCTGCACTGCCGCCTCCACGCACCGATGGCACCAGTGGCCAGGACGCAACCTGACGCCCGCAGCCGCCCAAAGGCCTGCGCTCGCCTCACCGGCACCCCCAGATCCTCGACTCCGGGCGGCCTTGGCCCTCACCCACCGCCGCCACCGAGCGAAAATGCCAGCCCCGCTCGCCGCCGTGCTGCTCCCCGCTGCCGCGCATGCGCAGGCCGCCAACGCAGCGTGGCTGCAGCGAGGGCCCGGTGCTTGAGCACCGCGCGTGCGCCGGCTACGGACCGAGCGGGAGGGGCAGGGGGGAGCAGGGGGAGCGGGAGGGAGGTGAGACCTGCAATGGCACCCTCGCGTGCTTGCCGCATGGTGCCGCAGCCGGCCGGCTCGGGCGTGTGAACCACAGCCCGCTGCGGCCCCGTGGGGCTCCCACCAAGCAACAAGCGCCCCGAGGCTGCCCGTGCCCGTGCCTGTGGCGGGCATCAGCGAGCAGGCTCTGGTGCTGCCCCGGTGAGAGGGCACCGCGGAGCAGCTCCGAGATGGCACCGCCCGTCCCCGCGACACCAGGAAGCACCGATAAGGAACAGTGTTCTGCGCCATCAGCCTGTGAGCGCCAGGAAGGGGCGACGAGCACGGCCCATTCGCTTACCTGTTACCGAAGCACTGGAGAGTAGTGGCGAACACGGCGACGGGCACTGCGTGTGCACGCCGGCTGGCTGCGGTGTTCTTTGTACGCGGGGGGAGGGCAGTGGTGGCTGCAGCACGGGCGCGTCGACACCCGAGGGCAGCAGTGAGCACGGGAAGCCAGTGCGCGTGCGCTCGCCTTGCGTGTGCAGTACGGAGCTTTTGACACCCGGGGGCAGCAGTGAGAACGACGGGAGGCAGGGCGCATGCGCTACGGTGCAGCAGTGCTTTTTCGACACCCGAGCGACACATGTGCGGTAAGGAACAGACACAGCGGGCCACTGCTGCAGGGCGGAGAAGGCACAGGCACCTGGAAGTACAGCTCCAGGCCTGCCACAGAGCACAGCGCGGCCGGCTGGTGGGAACCTCGCTGACGGAGAACTGAACCTCCCACCACCTCGAAAGGCACAACATGGTCTCCCAGAAGCCCCCTATGGGAAGACTACATCTCCCGGCATGCCCTGCAGACTAAAATGGCCACTGGGAAAACCACTGCTGGAAAACTATACCCCCCCCGCATGCTGTGCAGACTAACATGGCCGCCCGGAAGTCCAGTGACGGAAGACTACTGCTCCCGGCATGCCATGCAACAACATGGCCACCCAGAAGCCCAGTGCCGGAAGACTACTGCTCCCAGCATGCCCGGGGGGGCGGGATGCTGCAGTGTTTGATCCTGTGGCGACTGCGTTCCGTCTCGCTCCTCTTCCCGCCGCACGCCCGCCCTCGGGACCCGGATGCCGCCGCAGAGCCCGGAGCGCCGCCTCGCGATCCCCAACACCGGCCCGGGACTCCCCCGACACTGTCCACAGAGAGACTGATATTTTCTGAACGCGACAGCAGCTGCGAGCATGGCAGGAAGCAGTGTGCGTGTTGCGGGTGCAGTACTACTTTTTCGACACGCGAGGGCAGCAGTAAGCACGGCGGGGCACAGTGTGCATGCGCCCCCCCCCCGGGTGCCGTTCTGAAAAAGACTAATGGCTTGATCACCTGTGTACCACTTACCTGGCTTGATTACCACAGGTATTAGTAATGAAAGTGCATAGCCTTCTCCAAAAGGTAAATACGGTCTTTTCAAAACTTCCAGGGACTCCACAGAATTGTCATTACTTTTGATTGGTAGCCAGCTTCTTCTAACCCAGCTGCAAGAAACAATTTGCCCTCAAGTCACGACTTTCTGCTCCCCAGGGGTTAAAAGGAGACCTGTAATTCACTACTATCTCTCAAGATGTACAGCAAGCCCTAAAGTACAGGACAAGACACCTTCTCTACGGAAACTGGCTACTATGTCTCCTTCACTGCAGGTCTCTCTTAGTATCGTGGTCCATTCAACAAACAAAAGAGTACGATAAATGTTTTAATCTGCTCTAAGTGCTTTCATGTAAGAGAACAACATCAAAATGTGTTATTATGGGATTTAGTCTTCACTACACATGCCACCCCAGTGCCATGGACTTGCTTTAGAGGATCGGTAACGTATGCATTTTTGCGCTAATATTCATGGAATGAATAGGCACCTGATCAAGTATGATTGTTCATAAAAAACTTTGACAATGTGTTGCTAGGTAACAAACCTTGGGAAGCAGTTATTTCCTCTGATCCTTCGGCTTACATTTCTTCAGCTGGATGTAGTCAAAGGTGTCTTTTTCACGTCCCACTGTCAGGGCTGCCCCAGCTAAAGGGGCTGGAGGGCCAAAGGACGGCTGTGGGGCACAAAGAAAGGCTGAAAGAATAGTCCAGAGTGCACTAGAGGGATGCTAAGGGGTGTAGAGGGCCAACAGAGGCCTGCAGGGGGAAATTAACAAGCTAAAGGAGGGGCCAAAGCAGAAGAGAGGGCTGCTAAAGGTGCTAAACGGCTAACAGAGGGCTCCAGGGCATGAAGGCGGCCTCCGGAGGGATTCTGAGGGGACTACCAGGCACCTAAAGGGGTCTAGAGGGCCAAGGTACAGCTCTGGGAAACAAGGAAGGCCCCCAAAGTAGCCCAGAACACGCTAGGGAGGTCCTAAGGGAACTAGGGGGCCAAAAAAGTAAAAACTGGGGAGCAAGGAAGACCTGCAGAGGTGGTCTGCGGGGACAAGAGAGATTCTGCAGGGTGTGGAGGGCCAAAAGACAGCTCTAGGGCACAACCAAGGTCTCCAGAGGGGTTCTGGGGGAACAAGAGGGGTCCTAAGGAGTCTAGAGGGCTGAGATGCAGCTCTGGGGCAGAAGGAAGACTGAAAGAGTAGTCCAGAGTGCACTAGGAGGGTGCTAAGGGGTCTAGAGGGCCAACAAATGGGCCTAACCCAAACCCTAACCCTAACCCTCTAACCTAACCCTAACGCTAACCCTAAATGGCCGCAACCCTAAACCCTAACCCTAACCCTGTACCAGGGAAAAACAGGGAAATTCCACTGTCTCCAGTGTCCTACAGGGACTCTGGTGTGAACGGCACATGTCCAGTAAAGGACAGACACACCGGGCCACTGCTGCAGGGCTGAGAAGGCACAGGAACTACAGCTCCTGGCCTGCCACGGAGAACAAGGCAGCCAGCTAGTGAGAACTCGCCTGCAGAGAAGTAACCTGCCGCCACTTCGAGAGGCGCAACATGGTCCTCTAGAAGCCCATAACGGGAAGACTACATCTCCCAGAACGCCCTGCGTATTAAAATGGCCGCCCGGAGGCTCGGTGCCGGAACACTGCGCCTCCCGGGATGTTCTGCAGGCCAAAATGGCCGCCCGGAAGCCCGGTGCCGGAAGACCAGAATTCCCTGCGTGCCGCAGCGCTCAGTGAGGTTTGACCCTGTGGCGCTTCCGTTCCGCTCCGTCCCGCCCCCCCCTGCCCGGGACCCGGAAGCGGCCGCAGAGCCCGGAGCGCGGCCCCGCGATCCCCGACACCGGCCCGGGGCTTCCCCGACACCGCCGCGACCAGCCCCGGGGCAGCTCCGACACTGCCCCTGCCCCCCCCCGCGACCCCCCGCAGTGCTGCCCCTGGGATCCCCCCGCCTGACACGGTCCCGATCTGTCCCAGGACCCCCCCCCCCATCCCCGCGCTACTCCAACCGCGCAATAAGCCACCCCAAACCGCAGGACTTAACCTCCATTTTCAGCCACAGAAACAGCCCCCAAAATGTAGGATGTAGCCTCTGTTTTTTGTCCCCAAAACAGTCAACCTCGCCACCGTTTTCAAGTCCCCAAAACACGTCTCAGTCTCTGTTTCTGGACCCGAAAACAGAGGACTTAGTCTCCATTTTGAGTAGTAAAAACAGCCAGCTAAGCCTCCACTTCAGGCCCCAAAAACACAGGCCTCGGTTGCTGTTTGCAACCACAAAGGCAGCCAACTAAAAGCCCCTCTTTCTGACCCCCAAAATGCAGGACTTCTCGGCCTGTTTTCAGACACAAAGGCAGCCAACTAAGGCTCCATGTCTGGTCCTCGAAGTGCTCGAACTAGCCTGTGTTTGTGGCCCCAGAAACGCAGGATTTTAGTCCCTATCTTTGACTCAAAAACGGGGAACTTAGTCTCTGTTCTCAACCAGAAAAACAGATGGCTAGGCTCCTGTTTCTGAGCTCAAAAATGCATCCCCAAGTCTCCGTTTTGGGCCCCAAAACCTCACAACTTCCCTTCCTGCCTGCCCTGGCACGTGGCCCCCCAAATCCCTGTTTTGGGGACGCAACCTCCTGCTTGCCCCTGCCACTGGCCTGTGTGCGGGGCTCACGGGAGCAGCCCCATCCCGGGCTGGCCCTGGGCGGCTCTGGGCCGTGCTTGTGAACTCGGCTGGGGTGGCCCTGTGGGGAGGGCCCAGCCCTGGGTGCGAGGCAGCCTGGGTGGCGCTGGGGAAGCAGGGGGTGCTGGGCTGCAGCTCTTCGTGCTTTATTCCCTGGCCGAGCCTGGCCTGGCCCACTGCAGCCAGGCAGCCCTGCGCCCTGGCTGTGCTCATAGCCCCAGCCCCGGTGCCCCCAGCCTGGCGTGGCCCCACAGCCGAGCCCTGCCGCTCTTCACCCGAGGCCACCGCCGCTGCCCTCCCAGCCCCCAGCGCCCAGGTCACTATGGAGGGATGGAGGGAGGGGCGGACAGCTGCCATGAGGGGCCAAATTGAGCTCCCCACCTGCGGCAGCCCACACTCACCCCTGGGGCTCGCCCTGCCCTGGCCCCATTCCCAGCTCCACCCCATGCTCCTGGCGCCGCCCCTGGAGAGCAGCTCCACCCCCGGGTCTGCACTCACCCCCAGGTGCCTCTCAGGGACTCCTGGGGCCCCTTGGCCCCCCCAGCCGCCCCCTTGCCCCCGGTCCCTCCACTCCCCATGGAATCCCCAGGGCCCCTCTCATCCCCTGTCCCACCCCAGTGCCCCCCAGCATCCTCAGGCACCTCCCGGTGCCCCCATCATCCCCAGTGCCCCCCACTCACCCCTGGT
This sequence comes from Apteryx mantelli, assembly GCF_036417845.1. NCBI lineage: Eukaryota > Metazoa > Chordata > Aves > Apterygiformes > Apterygidae > Apteryx > Apteryx mantelli. The sequence goes on from NW_027118544.1 coordinate 87,653, forward strand.
CTCTCTGCTCCCCTGTGTCCCTACTACCCCCAGGCCGTGTCCCTGGGCAGGGCATGGCGGGGGGGCACCAGGGCCATGTTCTGGGCGCGGCAGGGCCGGGGTCAGCGCAAGACCTCCAGAGAGCCCAGACACAGCCGGCACCTTCCCTGTGTGGACGGAGCTTTATTGCCCTCCTGCCCCGGGGTGCTGGGTCCCCCAGTGCAGGGCACTGGGGCTGCCGCCCGCCACGCACAGGAGGCCTCGGCACGCTGCTGCCTCTGCTGAGCTGCAAAGACAACGCAGGGAGGCACCATGGGTGCTTGGCAGCCGTTTCCCCCACGGCCCTGGGTGCCCCGCGGCGCCCAGCTGGGGGTGGCTTCCCTGGCCAGGAGCCTGGGGGCCGTGCAAGTCCCCTCTCCCCACACCCCACTGGCTTTCAGCACCAGCGTCCCTGGCCCGGCACCCACGGGGCCTCCGGATGCCTCCCTGTCCCTCGAGGCGGGAGCCTGGCCGCCATCACCTACCTCCCAACAGGAATGCCAGGTCCCGCTGCTGGAGCCACTTGGCTGGCGCGGTGTCCTGGAGGACGCCCGGCACACAGGAAAACGCAGCCATTAGGACATGGCCCTAGCCCTAAACCCCGACCCCGGCCCTGGACCCCGACCCCGACCCGGGGGACGCAGCCAGGAGGAATGCGAGAGCTCGGTGTTACCTCTCACCCAGGACAATGACGGCTGCTGCCTGCGATGCCTGGTAGCTCCCCGTGCAGCAGCTCTGGGTCGTGCTGAAGAGCCTCTCCAGCAGCACAGGGCAGTCTCGGGCCTAGGGCAAAGCAGGGACGTGGGAGCTCATCTCCGGCTGCAAACGCCCCTCCGCCCACCCACGGCCGGGCAGCCCTGCGACGCAGGAGCCATGGGACATCCGGCCGCAGGGACGTGGGCCCCAGCGCAGAGCTCACTCACCAGGTGACTGCAGACCTCATCCTGCAGCTCGGCTGCACTCAGCCCAGCGCTCTCACCCTTGAGCAAGTTCGGGTACCTCTGACATTAAGGGTCTTATCCAGCTGGTTTTTCCCTGTCTCCAAGTATGAAGGTTTCACAGTCTCTCTAGGCTTCTGTCCCAGCGTTTTGTCACCCTCTGGATGAAAAATGTTTTCTTTGTTAAAAAACTTGTTTGCATTGGAATTTTTCATCTTGTAAGCAACATGTGTAAACAGTGAGAGGGGGAAGCTAGTCTATTTAGTCTATTCCATGAGGCCTGGGCTATCTTTTAATAAGTCCTCTTCCAGACTGGCTTCAGTGGGCTATGTATGAAAGTGGGACCTCTCATTTCTGTTTCTCTGTGTGTCTAGTTACCATGTACTGAGTTCAAGGGAAAAAGTCTGTACATAGGTGACAGAGCAGAAATATTCAGTACTACTGTGCTTGCTAACATGCATGCTATTTCCAGCCTGCCTTCAACCCCCCCCGTGTCTGATATGGGGAAAGAACTCCTTCTCCTGCAAGGTACTGGAGAATTCAATAAATGCTTGTTACTTAAATTACTGCTTGCCTTGGTCAGTGAGGAACAGGACAGTGAAGCTGAACCTGGTGTCTGGGTTACATAACCCATGTCTTTTCTCTAGTCTTCTCTCCTCGCTCAAGCTAGGAGAGAATATCTATGAGGCCTGATTCTTAGGCTTCCTTGAGTCCACATGGTGAATAATGCATGTATGTGATCTATTTGCTCTGTGGTGTGGTTTTCTTTTTTTTCTTTTTCTTTTTTTTTCTCCAGGTGACTATTCCTATATCAGGATATAGGAACTGTCTCCCGAAGTCTGTGCCCATCTCATAGCACTACCACCAATGGCTTGCCTCAGTCATTTGGAGGTCCTTAACATAGACACCACTTGCTCCATCTGTCTTGACTACCTGCAGGACCCTGTCATGATTCCTGGTGGCCACAGCTTGTGTAGAGTCTGCATCACCCACTACTGGGAGCCAGTGGTCAAGGACTTCAGCTGCCCAATGTGTCAGCATGTTTGTGCTCAGCAAGTCATGTACCCCAACTGGCAGCTGGCCAGCATAGTGGAGACAGCCCGGCAGTTGCCTTTTGTCAAGGAAAAGATGCAGAACGAGAAGCTCTGCTGCCGGCACCATGAGGTCATCAGTCTCTTCTGCAAGGAGGACCAGGAAGCCATGTGTGTGGTGTGTGCAGTCTCCCACAGCCATCTCGCTCATACAGGAGGGCCCCTGGATGAAGCCCTCAAAAAACACAAGGTAAGCAAGTGGTATCTCCCAGAGGTACTGCTAGAAAGCATTTCCTTCACAGGGTTTGAGATACCTGGCATTCCACTCCAGTCTTTAAACTTCTAACCATCTCATCCTAAGTAAGGAAGTAGGGCAGTTCAGACCCACCAATACTTGTTAAGTCACAGGAATGCAGCAGAACAGTCTGGGAACAAGTGTTGCATCTCTAGTTTGACTTTGACGCTAAATATTTCAAAAGGGTGCTGGTGACCAGAGAAGCTCTAGAGAAATTTGTATTCAAGCACCACAGTTTGGAAGTGGAGTCTAGGGATCAGAACATGAGTAGATTATGAAAGAGGATGTAGGACCTCCCCAGTTCTGCGAAGGAGTTTAATCTAGGCATAAGAGCTGAGTGTAGGCCCAATGACTACTGGCTCCTACCCGCTCTAAGCAGCGAAGCAGAACTTATTAGCAGATTCCGCTCTTCTCTGCAAACAGGGAGGAGAAAGACAGTCCCTGCTACAGAAGGAGGAGGGTACGTGCTGGGGGCTCAGGGTTTCGTTTCTATGATCCAGTAAAGAAACTGGAGTCTAATGGATAGAGCAAGGAGGAACAGGAACTAAGGCAGCTGTATGTAGAAATGTACCTATACCTCATGGCCAGCTTGAGGTGAGACCACCCAAAACTGCAGTAATGATTCCGACATCAGAAACTGATGTTACTGCTCACGGGCTCTCCATCTTGAAGCTGAAGAAACATTCCAGCAGCTGAGTGGGATGTGTGGTTCACCCTCTGAGGCAACCTCAACCAATTGAGGTGGCTGTGTTGGTGGCTAGAACCAACAGTCTGACAAGTGTACTTATTCACTTCACCCGACAGTAGGTGCATGGTCAGCTAATTAGCTTTCTAGAATACTCCTGTGACTATACTGACATCTAGTGGAATTTAGGCATCTAATTCATCTAAATTTAGATGTCTTAATCTTGGACAGAATCCCAGCAAAGGTGTCTGCACAAGTTGCATCCAAAATGTTGGAGGCATTTTTCAGGGCCCTCCCCCATTCTTCTTTTTTTTTTTTTCTCGGAATCACAACTTAGGATTCGATTAGTCGTTTTCAGAGGCAGGAGGGAGTGTTAGAGCAAAATTTGTGATGTTGAACTGAGTAATTCCTGCTGTCCCATATCTGAGGGTGGAGTCAGAAGTTCCATTTTGATTCAGAGATACAGTAGGTTTCCTGGAAAGTTGCTCTGGTGATTGACTCCCTAGAAAAAATTAATCTATACAGTGTAGAACTATCTTGCTTTGACTCCTTGTCTGCACTTCTAGCTGCTGTTCAGAAGCTAAATTTTGAAGGCAGAGGACTATTGTAACCTGTATTGCTGCTGTACACACAGGTGTTCAGAACTTTAACCCAGAAACACTCTGTGTAGTACCTGATGCAGATGTTCAGTGTGAATAGCCAGAGGATTGCTGGAATTTATAATTGACACCCCATGAAAGCAAAGTGCGTGAAGTGACATGTCAGATCAATTGGTATATGATTCTCAAGTGGTATGATCCAAGCCTTCTCAGTGCTGGTTCAGCATCTGATGCCTTGGACCATTTTGCCTGAGTAGAATCTCTTGCCCTTCCCTCTCCAGGATAAGCTACAAGCTTGCATGGAGCATCTGGGCAGAAAAGCAGAGGATTTGAAGGAACATTTATCCATGGAGGAGAAAAAGCCCAAGGAGCTGAGAGTAAGTGGAAGAAGGGGCAGAGCTGGGAGGAGTGGGGTAGGGGCCTTCTCTTTAGGCCCACCCAGCTGGAGTGAACTGGAGTGGTGTGGTGAGCTCAGAAGAGTTGACAAGAGGGGCTCTTCCCTTCCCTGGGGGTGTTGCCTCAGGTCAGTCCCCAGCTGGGAGATGCTCTCTAATCTCCTGGTGACTTCTCTGTCCCACAGGAGTTAGTGTGGAACTGTCATAAGCGCATTACCTGTGACTCTGAGGAGCTGCACTCCTTCCCAGAGCAAGAGGAGGACCAGCAGTTGCATTGCCTGAGAGCAGAAGAGATTGAGATGCTGGGGGGGCTGAAGACCACCACAGCACACCTCTCGGAGCAGTGCTGCTCTCTCAACACCCTCATGGTGGACATGGAAAGATGCCTGGAGTCCAGAGCAGGGGTGCTCAAGGTTTGTATGCTGGGGCTTTTCCTGCCACCAATGTGTGGATCACAGCCTTTCAAAGAAGCTCTTGTGGCAGTCCCTTTCTCTGGGGCAGGGGTGAAGCTCTGCCTTGCATTTTTAGAGGTCACTATTAATCTGTATGGCCCTCTGCAACCAGGAGCCCTGGATCTCCCTGTTTAATCTCTTCCATGTGGTCTAGCTGATAGCAACGTGACTTTGATCTTTCTTGGTGAGGTGAGGAAAAGGCTGAGCTTTAAACTTAGTCATGGTAGGTCTCCACCTTTGGAAAGCAAGACTTTATACTCAAAGGATAAAAATGGGGTGTGACTCATCCAGATGTCATGAGCCAGACCTTACAAGTGCTGCCTTTCTTTCCATTTCCCCCAAATAATTAGCAGAATTAATAACACCTGGGTTAGATAAAGCCCAGCACTAACAGGCAAAAGGATTGCTGGGCATGCAGACACACCCTACAATATTTATGCTGATGGGGGGGGTTTTGGTGGGATCTGACTTACTGTCTTCCCTCTTCTTTTCTAGGACATGCAGAGTGTCCTGCAGAGGTGATGTACCCTATTCCTCTTCCTATTTGGGGGGAGGGGAGGGAGGGGATAGGGAAGGAGCTGTTAGTAGTTGAAGATGCAATTGCTTGGTAGGAGTGCTCCTTTCCTCTGGGATTAATGCCATGCCAGTGTTTCAGTGCAGTGCTAGGAGACTGGCTGCATTGCACTGTAATAGAATGATCCCCCTGGAAGATAAAACCTGATATATTGGTGGTCAGTTCCATCCTTTGCCTTTTCTCAGACCAGGATAGTTATACTGACTCTGGGCCAAATCCCAACATATATGAACTGTCAGCTTCTTCCCCTTCATTTTTTCCTGTCATGGTTTCTAAGTGGGAATATAGACTTTTGGTAAGCTTCCAGCATTTCAACCTTAGCATAGCAATAATTCCTAGAAACAGCTGCTGTGTTTTGTACTAGGGAATGGCATCTTCTAGACACTGTGATTGATTTGATTGCTAGATGAGGTCACTTCTTTCCTTAGGCATGAAACACTTAAGAACCTGGAGCTACCTTCTGTCCCTCTTGAGCTGAAGAAGGCAATGGCCTGTTTCCCTAGGCCGTTATTTCAGCTTAAGAAGATGCTGAAGAAGTACACTGGCAGTCAAGCTATATAGAGACCTAGGTCTGGGACTTGAGTCCAGTCCTTGGCTCTGAAAAGTGTCTTCTGTTTGGCATTCTGAATTCACCTGTATGTCTAGGCCTGGTTTAAAATGCTGAAGTGACTAGACTTGACTCTTCTCATTTAAATGGTTATCTTGTTGGTGAACCCAATGAACGGGCTTGAGGGCTCATTTGTGGGCCCCTTTGTGGAGAAAGCCCATTATATCAGTGCATGTGCTCAACAGCACCCCTGTCACTCTGCCAAAGTGCAGAAGTGACCCCTGGTCCCAGTATTGTTGGTGCCTGCCTGAATAAGGGGTCTAGAGTGGGGCGCTTGAGAGATGAAACAGATGATAGTGCAGACTATCAGAGGAAGGTAAGCAACTTCAGGAGAAAGGTGGCATAGCATAGAGCTAAGACAGTTTGGGGTAGGGACTCAGAGAAGGCAATTCAAGCGTGTGGTATGGTGAGGAGATGGGGCGTGGAGGGTTGACAGATGCCCAGCTGCCTTGTGGTCAATGGGCAAATGGCTGTGTAATTGCTCTTCTCTAGCTGATTCTTCTGGGGTGAGGTGTGTGAATCCATTGCTCCCTCCCCCTTGGTTTTCCCTGCTTTCTCATAGTCTCTGCTCTGCCAAAGGAGATGTGTCTCTGGACCCTCAGACAGCTCATGCCAGTGTGGTGCTCTTGGAGAATCTCAAGAGTGTTTATTTCACTGACATCCCCCAGGAGCTGCCACACAGCTCTCAGCGTTTCACCGCTTACCCCTGTGTGCTGGGATCATCTGCCTATTCATCAGGCTGCCACTGCTGGGAGGCTGAAGTAGGAGACAAAACCCACTGGGCCCTGGGTGTCTGTTATGTGTCTGCCAGCTGCCATGCAGAGGACCCCAAGCAGGAGATGGGCTACTGGAGGGTGCGTCGATGGAATGAAAAATACGTGGCCATGACCACCCCCTTCACCCCACTGCTGCTTGGTGTCTGTGAGTGTCTCTTAGAACTGAGTCCCACCCTTACTATCGGTCAGGACACTGAACTCTGTGGGAGGCTCTGTAGCATCATGGTTTTGATATGGAAGAACCATTGCTTTCCTGGAGAAAGTCTTATGTAGGCTGTTTGAACAGTGGTCACCAGCTGACTTGTGGAACGGTCACCTGCCAGACTTTTCTGCTGTGACAGCTTAGTACACTATTGTTCAGACTCGTGGGAAGAGCAAAATAGTCTTTTGAATTTGTCCCTAATGGCACAAACTGTTGGTAAGTACAGACATGGTCCCTTCAACAGCGGGGATGTAATATCTCTGAATATTGATTTCAGTCTTCTTTCTCTATATTGTCAGGAGGCAGACACCTGTGGTGCAGGATGAGCACAGGAATAGTGTGCCCCTCTCTACAATCAACTTAGATGTTGCAGATGAAGTTGAATGGGTATGATGTACAAGGCAGCAGCTGAAGCACTTCCTTGAAGCCATCAAGTTAAATTTGACAAAATTTAGGCTCTTGCTTAAAATGCAATCTGTTTCAAGTGTGAAGAGAAATACTTGAATGAGCAGCTGGAATGCATGGAGCTCTCCGTGGGGACAGGTGAGGGACCAGCTGAGAGCTCATGGGTCAGGACTGGGGGGCAGACCAGCATGGGTGACCATGTAATGGGTGTCTGCTGTAGACAATCTCTTCAGGAAGAAGAAACAGGTGAGGCGATGCAGTCATATCAGATACTGTAGATAATTCAACACGAAAAATTGTAATATCTATAAGCATGTCCATTTTTGAGGGGGTTAAATATTAACCCAGGGGACTAATGACAATATAACTACTGGCTCTTAATTATTTCACTTGTTGTTATCAGCATGCAAGAGGAAAGACTTGTTTACTAATTTGTTGGGAGGCGTCTTGTTCTGGTGCCCCTGGAGGGTAAATGCTTTTTTTTTTTTTTTTTTTTTTGCCAAAACGTGAGAGAGAACCATCAACAGTTATTCTGTATGCGACCATTTATAACAGTTATATACGAAAGAACTGGAAGAGAAAAAAAAACCATTTCTGAATTAGCATCTTATGCTCAAACTGTTTTGTGAAGAGAAATACATTTATCAAAAGTAGCACTGAAGGAAATAATCTTGGTTAGATGTTTTTTCCCAAATTAAACAGTTTTGAAGACTAGATTCAATAGTCCCTTGCCCATGTCCCTTACACTGAAGTACAACAGAAGTGTTTAAAAATGGAAATCAAAACTGATCAATCTATTTCCCTTGTTCATACTGAATAAAAGAAAACGAGTAAACAAACAGCATTTACCATGGTCAGCACAGCACTGTTTGTAGGCCCACTGCTTTTGCCAGTGATCAAGGTTTTGGTTACTTTTTAAGAGATGGAAAATAAGGGAAGAATTTTCTTAAGACTAGATGAAAATTTCAGGACTTAGTAGAACTCAGCTTGGGGTACCAAAGCCATCCTAACAACAGAAAAAACATGGAAAATGAGAGAGAGAGAGAGAGAGAAATGTAGGTACATTTCTGCAGAATTATCTAGGTTATAGAATCAATTTTCCTAATTTTTGAAAGGAAAGTACATTTGATTTAATTCCCGGGTTCCAAGGAGCACAGCAGGAAGGCCAGGTGCAAAGTGGAAAGAATTAGGATGTCACTAGAAAGCCAAAGACACTCCAGCTTCTATTTTTTACAGAAACAAGCCTTCTGGCTTACAGGCCTAAGCAGTAGAAAAGTTGTTGCTTTCTGCAGGCATGACTTGAATACATTCATGCCCCAAGTCTGTTAACTACTGGCACTGTGGCTATTCCAAGTCTCATTCTGACTGCTCAAAGCATACTCCAGACAGCAATACTGTGCCAAATACCATCCTTCAGACAAGAAATGACAGCTAAAGGGGAGTCTCAACCCAGCTTCCATTTTAAGCATATATGAATGATAAATTTGCTGCCGAGTCTAACTCTGACTCCATATGCACCTCCAAAGATCATCAGACCATCAAAGATCCTGCACATAATGTTTATGTTCTTTTAATAAAAATCCCTGTAAATAAACAGCAGTACTTTAATAGGCATCTGATCACAACTTTTTGCAAAACTTGTCCCCATTACTGCTTTTTCTTTCAATCCAGCTGCACTCTTTCCTTCCTATCTCAGTTAAGCAATTCCCCTTTCTTTCTGAGTATCTATGTTTGTACCAGTAGGAATTCAAAACTCCTCACTATTCAGATCAAGCACATGAAACTACAAAAATGCTAAGTTCCAAGCTGAGGGAACAAAACAAACCTTTGTCTCCAGTGCATGGTCAATGTTGCAAGACTGTAACACTCACGGCTGACCAAGAAATGCTTATTAAAGGTGGGAGAAGAACAGGCAAAGGAAGACTGGAGAAAATGAAACAGAGTTACTGATATAATGAAGTGGGAAGGTTTTTTGGTTCAGTTAGAACTCCTGATTGCCACAGGCTTCTTATATGAACTTAGAACTATAAGACACAATCGCATTGCACTTCATGTCTCTTTCGTCAAATAGGAATAAATACCACCTTTTTTACGAGGCTTTGAAGAGATGCATCAGCTCCAATATAATGGATTGGTATCAGTGGACAGCAAGGCCTGGCTGCTCTGCAAGGGATGGAGAGCCAGGACCTGAGCGTGCTAACAAGGTAGGCAGCAGTGACCTCATCTCTAAGGAGTTCGGTGCTGAGCCAGCAAGTTCAGGTCAGGATCAGCTCTGGAGACAGTGACCAGGGTCAGTCGTAGCCCAGCGATCACCCAGCAAGTCACAGACGAGACGGGTCTGAGGTCAAGCCAGGAAGCCAAGCCAGTGAGTTCGGATCAGGGCCAGAACCAAGGAGGTAAGAGACTGGGCACAGACATAGCTGCTGCACAGCTAGGATGTAGCACAGCCGAGGGCCAGTGATAAAGCTTCAGCTTAAACAGCAGCTCACAAAAGAAAGACGGTGCAGGCCCCTGCATCTAGCTTTCTTCACAACAGCTCTTAGCAGTGAAGGAGCAGCTAGCTAAACTCCTCAACTCGGCCAACAAAACTGGAAGGGAGGAATGTGCTCAGAGCCCTGTCAGTTGGGGCCAGCTCCAACCATTACGAAAATGGCAGTCCCTCTCAGATTATTGTTTTTAAAAGTCTTAACATTAGTACACACAATTTAATGGATTTTTTCCTAAAGCTGTGGTCATCTGTTTTTCCATTTTGTATGAGACATCATGGATTATATATAAAGCATGAAACATTCATCCTGACACTTCAAATAATCTAGTTTCCCATCGGCTCAAAGAATCTAATAAACAACTAAACATCAGAATTTTATTACATTGTGCAAAAAACTTTCATGGTAAATTATAGATTCACTGTTAATGTAACTTTGCTGATGTATTCACCTATAACTGTAAGTATAATTATTCCCAAGGAACATTACTCCTCACCATTTCAAGGCTTAAAATATTATTTTATTTTGTTGGGTTTAAAAAAAAAAATTTTTTTTTACATGACAAGAAGGATGCACAGTTTCTAGTAAACCTATAGGTGTAACTACATACTGATGTATAGAATCAAATTTCTAAAGTATAGAAACATAGCTAGATGTTGACAGAGGAAAGCTCTTAACTTATGTACTTAAATTCAGAGAATTTAAGGACAGACTGAAAATAAGTCTGTGCTTAAATGCTCTACTGAATAAGAATTAAGGAAAATATCCGTTAGCCTTTCAGTTCTTCTGCTTTAAAGTTCAACTTCTGATGGTTATTGACTGTTATCTACCATGTGCAAGACTTCAGGCTTTGCCTTTACCTCTGTACTTAGGAAAGTTAGTGGGAATTTGCAAGTGATGTATTAGGAATAGAAAAGAACATACAGCTTTATTTTGGAGTGGAAGCAATTTCACATAAATTGACTTTTAATCTTTTTATTGTCAGCAAGAGTGGGGCTGCTCTACGACGGGAAGCAATCCAGGAGCCAAGGGTGACCATGCACAGAGAGGGGCAGTGACCTTGCCAACAGGGGTGCAGTCCCACAGCACCGAGGCAGGCAAGCAGAACAGGGCTGGCGACAGTGACGGGTTCTGTTGACAGTCCAGTGATCATCAGAGAAATGAGAGGTGACAAGTCAGATCCATGGTCAGTCAGGGAAGTCCAGTCAACAACTGGGGGACAGGGCTGAGCACGGGTTCAGGGCTGCCCACAACGTAGGTGAGGACTGGGGGCACAGGCCAGAGCTTAAATAGAGCTCCCTGGTAGAGGTCCCAGACAAAGCTGCTCAGGGTAGTTAAGGCCTACTGGTGCACACAGGGCCCTGGCATTTCTTGATGGATTAACATTAGATTTCACTACTTTGATATTTTAAGAATTCACAGAAAGAAAAATAAATCTCATGTTAGATACAAGAACAAGCCTCAGGCTCTTGTGCAAACATCCTAGTCACAGGAATTTATTGCTTTTAGACAACCATTTCTATTGACATATGCGATATATATGTTTACAAAGGATCTTAGAAAGAACGTAAATTACTTAGTGAAAGGAAGAGAAGAAATGGTTAACAAACAGGAAAGAGCAATGGCTTAGTGTTCTGTCAACAATTCTTTTTCACAGATTTCAAAGTGCTTCTCAAAGAAGCTGAAGAAACTGAAACAGAGCAAATCAAGGAACTGTGACTAAGCCACCCAGTAGATCAAGATCAGAGAACACAGATCTCTTGAATTTACAGTGGATCACAATCTGAACAAGAATCAACAATATTGTGCTGTTGCCAAAAAAAAAAAAAATCATATTGGTATGTCAATTTTATATCAAATATACCCCTTCTTTTTAATGAGGGGATAATCACAGAAAAACAGGGCTGTTAAGACATCTAGCAAGGTCACCTCATCCATCGCCGTAACCCAAAGTAGGATCAAATAGATCAGGTAAGTGCTCCAGATTACAGTTAACTCCGAGATGATAATTGTAGTGTGAATCAGTTTTCTCATACAGACAACCACATAGCCCCAGAAAAGCTTATGCTAGCATAAGGTGGTGTGAGAGAAAATGAGTAGCAAGGGGAAGAGGAAAGGCAGTGATGGTTTATACCAGCTGACTTATACGAGTATGAAGTGCTGAACTAGGATGCAACTTGTTCTTATTGAATATGTTCCTTGTTATTTTCTTAAACAGCATTTTTCAAAATTGTAAAGACTATTTTAAAATTTAATTCTGTTACCCTCAGCTTTGTGTCACCTACAAGATTAATAACCATATTCTCGATTCCATCATCTACATTGTTAATAAAAAATACCAACCAGAACCAGACTAAACACAAACTCTAGGAATCCAGCAATATAGTCTTCCTTTCTGAGGGTGAACTACTGCTGGCTATCCAGCCAGTTCTGTATAGCCCTTATAATAGATTTATCTAGACCATATTTCTTTAATGTTTTAATGAAAATGTCAGTTTAATTAGTTTTTTGACACTCACATGACAACAGGTCATCTGCTTCTGTCCTTTCCCTAAATTCTCTTCTTTATTGGAGGAAAAAAATCAAGTTATCTGGCACGATTTATGACATGTCCACGCTGATTGCTCTCGTTCCCTGGTTATCACCTAGGTGCTAATAATAGTTTCTATGATTAATTGTTCCAGAATTTTTCTGGGGATTGAAGTTAATTAAATTGACCAATCTGTATTTCTCAGCTCCTGCCTCCCTCTTTAATAAGAGCAATTTACAGCTGCTTCTTCTGTTTTTCAGCATCTCATTCATCCTCCTAGAGCTATTAGATATAATTGTTTATGGTTCTGATATTAATTCAGTCAATTCTTTAATTATCCTTGGATCATATTGATCAGACTCAGATAAATCAGATGTTTTCAAATGGTCTGAGTGCTCCTAATCTGTTCTTTCCCCATTCTGGGCTAAGATTTTGGCATCACCTGTCCTAACTATCTGCTTGCAGGTGATCTTTTTATGAAGTCTGATAAAACAAAGGCAACAATTACTTAGCTTTCTTTATCATTTGTTGACAGATTTTCTTCTCTATTGAGTAGGGTATTAATCCTCTCCTCTGTCTTTCTCTTACTACTAATACAGAATAATTCTTGTTATCTTTGATGTCTCCTGACAGTTTAATCCTCTCATGACATCTTTTTAGTCTTTTAGTCTTTATACTTAGTAGTCTGACCCATCTTGATTTATATTTTCTTCTCATGCTTAATGTCAATAGTGAGCTCATGTCATGGTCAAGCTAACCTTACTATTATCCCTATTCTACTCAAAATTGGGATAAATGTGCCCTTAGAACTATTTTTCTGAGGAACTGTCCCTCTTCTTAGCTCCTTATTTCCTAAGACTTCCTTCCTATGAGATCTTAGCCATTAATTCCCTAAGTTTTTTGAAGCTTTCCTGAAGTCTAACTGGTTTTTTTTTAGCTGTCATCTTTCCTTCCTTTTCTATGGACAACAAACTCTTTCATTTGCAAATGCTCTCACACAAAACACTGCCCACTTTCACATTCTCAGCCGGTTCTTCCTCACTGGTTAGAACTGAACTAAGAGCCTTATTTCTAGTTGTTTTCTGCATTCTCTGTAACAAAACCAAACAAATTGACCAATTCGCCGTATTCTTGTGGCTAGTCCATGCTCTTTTCCCAATAGATGTCCAAGTAGTTAAAATGCCTTATTACTACTAAGTTTTTCATTTCAGCTAGTTGATCTTAAAATAACCATCCACCTTGTTATCTTGGGTTTCATGGTCTGACTGTAAGCTCACCTTGCTGTGATGTGCTTCTCTCCTTTCATTATTATCATGTATATTGTCGCAAGTCTAATTTACGACATATTCTGCACCCCAAAACAATGTATGTTTTCTTGCTATACAAAGCAAAACAAAACATCCTCCCTTTTCCTATCCTTATTTGAATAAGGATATATTAATATCCTCATATTAATATTCTAGTTTTCTGTTAAATTATACATTAATTATATGGAACTATTCATGCTAATGAAGTCATCATTTTGATCTTATTTTAAGACTTCCAATGTCTCTTATTCTCCCTGAATTAGTACACCAATATCTAAAAGAATTAGTTCCTTGTCTTGCCTATTATTCTATTATTAATAACTATTTTTTTAGTTTTTATGCCTTGTTACATAAGAATGTGCATTCATCCACAGAACAAAATCCTCTGGTTTGTTAACAAAGCATCATGCATATCAATGGTAGAGAGATTCAAAGCTCTTTTGAAGCTGAGGAAGCAGAATAGAGCTATCATACTCTAAGATTCTGAAACTTGACAATGTTTGTGTGCTTTCAAAGGAGGCCATGTTCAGTTAACTAGTGAACTTACTACATTATATTTTTAAATGTTAATATTTATTTTGGGAGACCATCAACTTGCTGACTACACACTTTAACTGAAACCCAACTGGTGTTTCTGTGTATTCAGGTAGAAATAATCCATACAGTGATAAATCCTTCTGGCAACACACTTGCTGAAATCATCTATGTCTAGAAAAGACTCTTGGTTTTAGGAAGCCTCTTATGTATCCTTATGGATACAGTGTAAGACAAGCCCTTAGCAAACTCAAAGTTTGGCTGATAGAACTAAATTCATTATTATTATAAAATCCTCTTTATACCTGTTAAGAAACATAGGCTATTTTGCCACTGCTGTTAAATTTTCACTTATTAAATTTTGAAAGAGGCTATAGCAGTCTCTTGTAGTTTCACTTTCCTGTTCTAATGGATTCCTCATTAATCCACTGGTAAGATTAAGATCTAAGCTATTCTCATCTAAATGACAATAACAAATTGAGTGATCAATAATTAAGTGGATCGGTCTTGAACATTTGAATGTGTTTCAGCTGCTTCTTATGTGCTGTGATTGTAATTTGTTTCCTTTCTTTACTTTATGATTTTGAATATTATATAAATAACATTTTTACTTTTATATATTAAATATATATTCTTTCTCCAAAGATTTATTGCAACCTTTATTGCAAAGTTTCTATATTTAACAATAGTAACAAGATCCCCCCCCGCAAGAAATAGCACTAACACCAATAGTTCGGCAGTTCTTTTCTTTCCCTATTTCTAAAATATAACAATACTGCTCATAAAGACAAGCACAGATTATTTTCCCTCGTGGGGTCTACCAACTGGATCATCTGCTGCTCTGGACAACCTGGAACAGATCCATCTCTTTCCACTTCCTTAACCCCATACAGTAGAACAGCTACTGCTGCTAAAAGCCATGGCAGACAGACTTGTATCTTGCGTCTGTGTGTCATCTTGTCTCTCACCTTTTGCAGCCTCTGAGGTCTGCTTCTGGGAATTCTCATCTCCTGAACTCCTCTTCTGTGAGGTGAAAGTGACCTGTAACCAGAAGAGCAATACATTGTCAGGCAGTCTTACCTCAGATGCAGCAATTTCCTTAGATTGCTTTCACAAGGAAATGAGTCGTATGCACTCAGGCTCTACCAACCCTGTTCCTCATAACTGGGTATATGCAAGAGATCTAAATGTGTGAGCAAGTGAGGAAAAGGCCAGAACATGAGCACAACAATGATCTGTTTTGATGGGCTAGTGACAAGCCCATGGGTGCATTTGTATTTTTGAACTAGCCTGAGCTGGAATGCTGGTTTGGAGTAGCCAGTAGTTTCTCAAAACACACAGAAGTATGAGGTGTTGTTATCCCCTACACTGCTGAGCTACTAGACTTCTTCACTTTTGAGAGGGGTCTGGTAAGAAAACTTAAAATTTAGAAAGCCCCTGCAGACAGGAAGGAAGCTTGGAGGCAGGGGATTGTTGGGACATTCCTTAGGCTTTGAGGCCTCCGATGCTGATAACGCTTAGAGGTACAAAAAGGAATCAGGCAGGAGTTGGGGTTGTGTGGGGAGAAGTGTGGATAAGGTGGGAGTTGGGGCTGTGTGGGGAGAATCAGGGAACTGCGAATATTGAGGTAGGAGAATGTAGAATATATATCTGTAGGAAAAAATGAGTTTTGCTGCTCATAAACGTTCTTTTCCTTCAGACACGAATTTCACTTCTCATATCATCCTTGCAACATAGGCATTATTATCACCATTTGACAATTGTGACATTTTGGCAAGAAATTGGATTACTTGCCTACACGCAATAAAAATCATAGTCAGTGCTGAAATTCAAGAGTCCGTATAATATAAATGTCTCTGGAATAGAAACTGTTCCAGAAGATATATCAGTGTAGTATCAGTGTAGTTAGTGTAGACAGTCCTCAGAATATCCTTGACAACTGATAGTATAACAATAACCGGAAACATACAATAGCTATAGTCTTTGAAACATGGTCTATTTTTTCATTAAATCTATGTAAAGAAGTCTGTCTGATTTCCCCACTTGTAATAATGCAAGCTCCCAAAATAAAATGCATGCGCTTCTGATAAACTGAGCACTCTAGATTCACTGTTACACTATAATAATTGTCACGCACAGGCTGTAACGAAACAGTAATACAAACTGTTCCCAGTACAACACGCATTATACAGTACCCTACCGAAAATGAAATGACTAGTTGCACCCAGGCAATGGGCAGACTCTCTGAAGCAAAATCTATAAAGTGAGACAGCTGTCAGGGTGTATTCACTTACAGTTCTAACTACCTTGACAATATCTCTTTTATCCACTATTCTACCTACATCTCCATCTGCCTTTGTCCTTCAGATAGAAACAGAACTGCATATTTGCAGTATAATTACTTCACAAAACCATAAACCAGTCGACTCTAAGAACCAAACCTGGCCTCTGTTTGCAAAGACTCAGTTTTGCAGGTATGTGTGTAAATCACTTATGCATGCATATAAGCGGTGTCTCTACTGTACATATTGCATGACCACAATTTCCACATATAACTGACTGCATATACTTACCATGCGTGCAGGCAGGGACTAAGCTGAGGCCCCTCTGAAGTTTGCCCTTCCATGGTGTGCCGGAAGGAAGCAGACCACTGCAATTTCTTGGCTGACTAATGCTGCAATGGCACTTGCAAAACTTGTTTATCAAGTTAATGCTGCTTGTTGAATCAGTTCAGCAAACAGCACTGTGATGATGAGCACCCAGCTCCACAAAAGGCAGCAGTGCAGCAGCCAGAGCCCGAGGAGCACAGAAAGAACTATTTTTGGCTCTTTCACTTCCTCTCTGCCGAGTGTAGAGGGGAGCCGGGTCGAGGGAGGACCCGGAACAACCCTCGGGTGCCTCATGGAGGCTGGTTTCGAGAGGGAGGAGGAGGAAAGGGAGGCAGCTAAGGGAGAGCAGAGGAAGGAGAAAAGAAGAGAGAAAGGCGAGCGAGAGGCACCTAGCAGAGGACGAAGAGGAAGAAGCAGCAGCGAAGGAGAGCGGCGGGGGAGGCAGCCGCGAGAGGCGGGAGCAGCCGCGGCGGAGGGAGGAGCGGGCGGGCGAGCGCAGCCAATCCAGGGGGCGCGTCCATTTTTCGGTGCGAGTCAGGCACGTCAGCGGGGTGATGCTACGGCACTGGGAAGGGGCTGGGAGAGCCGCGGTAGCGGTGGGCACAGCCCGGCCGCTCGGGCTTGTAGGCGCCGCCGCTGAGGGGAACACTGCTTCCTCCTTCCCCGCCCGCCAGGGCCAGCCCCGTGGCGGGGGGCGCCGGGCCTGCCTCTGAGCCGCGCTCGCTAACGGAGCCGCTATCCGCCCCCGCTGCCGCTGCCCTGAGGGCGCCGACCGCGGCGCGCGGGCGAGGGGCCGCTGGGCGCGCGGGCAGCGGCCGTTGGGCGCGCGGGCGAGGGGCCGCTCGGCGTCCAATCAGCGGGCGCTCGGCGGACAATCGCGGGCGTTCGGCGTCCAGTCAGCGGCCGCCGCTGGCCGCGCAGGGCTGCCGAGGGGCGGGGGGCGCAGGTGGGGGAGGCCGAGGCCGAGGGGAGCGAGCCGAGCAGGACGGCGTTGGGGCCGGGTAAGGGGAGAGAGGCGGCCGCGGGGCGGGGCGCGTGGTGGTGCCGGCCGGGGAGAAGGGCAGTCCTGTAACGTTCAGGCGGGGGAGAGCGAGGGGCGTTAGCGGGGGTGGGAGGGTAATGGGTCTGGGGGCGAGGGGCTGGCGGCGCCGTTCAGTGACCCCCTTCATCTGTAACTCCTCTCCCCTTGCAGGCTGTTGCTTGCAGTTACCGTCCTGGCGTCAAGAGGAAACCCCCAAATTTAGCCCTGCTCTGAGCTGGGCTGCTGGCTTCTGAAGCTCGGGAGGGAAGGAGTTTACAGAGGGGACGTCCTTACCTTTCATGTTTCGTCAGCCCGACAGCATTTTGGCTTTGATTCCATCTTGCTCCTACCTGTTGCCAGATAGTGACGGGGAGGAGAAGAGGCGCTATCCCACCATGTCCCGTTACAGCCTCCGTAACCTCCTGGACTGGCTGTACGGGGGGGTGGACCCCAACTTTGCTGGCAATGGAGGGCCAGAGTGTGCTGCCTTTCTCTCCGGGCAGCAGCGTCTGCTGGAGAGCTTGGTCTTCCTCAGTGTGGGTTTTGTGGAGATCCTTCTGTCCTTGTGGAAGCTGAGGCAGCTGCATTTCAGGGAGCTGGAGGGTCATCTGCTACAGCAGCCCCAGGCTAAGCAGGAGAGCTTGGGCAAAAGTCTGCTACTGGTGGCTCTCTGTCTTGTCTTTGGGCTGGAGGTGGGGTTCAAGTTTGCTACCAAGACTGTCATTTACCTGCTGAATCCATGTCACGTGGTCACTATGATGCAGGTAAGGCCCATGTGTGATTACCAGGAAGTTTGCTTTAGCTTTATACTTGCAAAGCAGTATTTTTATATAGTCAGTTGTGGACCAAAAGTGCATAGCAAGGGTACAAATGTCAAGAATTGATATAAACATTTTAATACTGATTTAGTTTTTAACTGGCTGAACTGAAATCTCTGAAGAAACAAAAGTCAAATGAAAATACTAATGTCAGACTTCCTGCTTGGAAAGGCAAAAGATAAAAACTCTCATTAGTTACCTTTACCTGATTATTGCTTCAAAAATAGAAAATGCTGTTTCCAGTGACAGTAGTGGTAAAATTTACCAATTTACCAATTCACCAAACTTAATGAAAGCAGGCTATTGGTAAAGGACCTATGTAGTTCACAGGTAAGTTTTTCAGGTAAGCTTTTTTCAGGGATGCAAATGTGTTTTGTGAAGTTGTTGAAGAAATGAATTACTGCTTGTGCAGAATTTTGATTTTGACTTTCTAATTTTAAAAGCCGAATGGTAAGGAAATCAGTGTTACCTGTGTCACATTTGTCTGTGGGATGAAATAACCGGGCTGGCTGAGTACCTGTGGATACACTGTGTAACTTAATGACTTGTGTCTAGCTTGCAGATGCACTTTAATATACAGTTTGTGTAGCTGTTGGATAATGGAAATACTCATAAACAATTATTGAACTGTGATATCTGTGATACGAGCTATATTTTCCAATAGTCCTGTACATGTATCTAGAAGTCACCTTCACTGAGACTAATTATTTTTGACATCTCCCAAACTCCTTTATTATTCTATTTAATTTCTCTACTGCTCTAGCCTCAACACTGGACAATTTACAAAATTTAAGCTCAAAAATTAATAAAAGAATGTCAAAAAGACTTTCATAAAAGCTGCCATAATAAAAACATCTGTCTAATAGCAATAACAAATAAAAATCAAACCAATGTAGTTCTTACTCTCAGTCTCCCTTTGCAGAAGGCAAAGGATCTGAGGCAACTGATCTAGGCTATATCAGATCAAGCCAGTTCTTACTTTCACTCCTGGAGAGTATTTCCTGAAAAAGGAACGGTAACATTTTTTCTTGTTGTACCAGAGGTCTAAGGAAGACGGGTATCCTTTTAAGAGGGGAAAACCAAGCTCCTTACAGAAATATTCAAGACATTTACAGCGATTAACTTGCTGTTCCAGAACTTAATTAGTAGGGTATGTAAATTCCTTAGCAGTGATGCAACATTAGCTCATAGGACTATAGGACGCTTGCTGCCCATAAAGTGGTAACAAGAGCTGTGCAATCAATTAGTCAGTATTGGTAATGAAGTGGATGTTAGAGAATATTGGACTGAAGCTGTCTAGAATTAATTGCTTAGCATAACTTGCTTAGCATTAGTAGCTAAATTTGCTGAAGCCTTAGGCCTCGGGCTGTGAATTTTTACCTAGATAAGTAAAAGGGGGCCCCAGAGCCGGTTCAAGCTGGAGGGATAAAGAAGTTACATGGACAGCAGGAGTAGCCAACCTTGAAGATAAGAAAAGAAACAGCCTGCCTAGAGACAATGAAGGGGCCCAAGGAAGAAGGGGAAGAACCCAGACCTAACTATTACTATTGGTCCAAACTATCTCTTAAGGGGTGGGGAATTTAGATTGTAAGGGTATAATTGCCCAGAGATTTCTTTGTTCGGGGTCCCTCTTCAGAGGCCCCCAGCTCGAGCTGTAATTACCGCACGTGTATCACTAAATTTTATTTCTTTCCAGTCTGACTTCGAACTTCTGCCTCAGCAGGAACCTTGGGTCGGACCCTGTTATGGAGGCCAGCGAGCCTAATAGTTTCCATAACATGGAAAACATAAGTTATGCAAGAGCTGCAGAAATAAAGTAGTAAATTTTAGCTACTCTAGGTAGTAGCCCAGCAACATATTGGGACATTTACATCTTGAAGTTTGAGTTTCTCTCAACATCTGAGTATGCTGGGGTTGTAATAATGCTGATTTAGGAAAATCTGCTTGCATCATGGCCTTTTTTTTCCCCCTCCACCAAAAGTGATTCATAGCAAATGTACTAAAGAGGCACCGCTGGATTAAAAAACAAACAAACAAACAAATAACCTCCCCCCCCGCCCCCCAATTCCTTTCCTTTCTTACCATGTCCAATCTGGCAATACAGTTAAATGGAAAACAGAAAACTAGGTGTGTCTGACTGTGTTCTTCACCTCTTTCCAACTCATACTGGTGCGCTTGCGCATTGCTGAAGTCTAGATTTGCAAACTGTGAAAGATTGTTTGAATAAAATTATTTCTGTATGAACTGGAAAAATCAAATAATGGAAACCTCTGATATCTCAAAATTGATCTGATAATTGCAGCATAAGTAATGCTTTAAAGTGCAAGAAGTGAAAATACTATTAGGGGTTACCATAGTGCATGCAGATTAGAAAATTAGTTCGTATTAAGTGAGCTGTCAGGTTAATGTTAACATAGTTCATTGTGGTTTCATAAAGTTGCAGTCTTCTGTGAATTTTAGGTGTTTGTTCCAATATTAGATTTTTTTTTTCACACTTCTGAGATGTGGATGCATTTTAATATTTTTGCCCCTAGGAAAACTGATAGAATCAATCAAAGCCCCTAAACCTGCTGCAAGATACCACTTTATTTCAGTGGATATCTAGCCTTTTTTCCATGAATGTTATTTTTGACTTCTACCTAGAGATATTATTGCAATGTCAAGGAGTAATTTTTTTGTAAATTCTGACTTCTAAAAATGAATTTATAAAACAAAATACCTGTTTTTCCCAGTTCCTTATTTCCTTTGAGTGGTTATGCTTGCTTCCAGTGATTAAAAGGGAAGGAACTTAACAGGAATTTGTGGAGGGCAAATGTAATACTTTGTGATAGCTACATATCGCTATCTTGCCAATGCTGCCAGGAAATTAAAGGTAGGGAAGGCATACTTTGCAAAATATTCCTTTTGGATTAGTTGACAAATGAAGAGTTGAAAGTAATTTTGAAGTCCTACAGAATGCCTCCTCTCATACATTACCATAGGAATAGTGAAGACTGCCTTTCATCTCTCTGTGCTTTTTGCATGGGAGGAGAGGATTGATACACAAGGGAAAGAAATGTTCCATTGACCTCACTTAACAGTGGTGTGAATCCTTATAGACTTTGTTCTGTTTACTTCGTAGAGAGAACAGTGCATCTAAGTCCAAACGAAGAAACGTTTTGCTCTAGGTCATGATGTTTCTGTCTTTTGATCCCTGTGCAGCTCTGTAGTCTCTCATGTGATCCTGTTTGTGATTACAGGAGTTTTCCTGAATGAACTCATGCAATATTATCTTGATATGGTCTTCAGAATAGTCCTTTTACGTACAGGCTCTACTACCTACCACAGTAATGCAGATGACTAATAAATTAGATTTAAGAAAATAATGATCTCTGATGTTTAAGGAACTCAGACATGGTATTTCTTGGAAACTCCATCAAGTACTGAATGACTGGATCACGTATATGTTCACTCTAGAAAATTTTTAAGCATATTACTGCAGGGGGGAAAATATCCTTTTCCTTCTTTGCAGTGTGTCCCAGACCTACAGATATCACTTGGAGCTTTCTCCTCTTTCTTGGTGCATGGCTCAAGAAATGGAATGTGGAATAGGCTGATTCTTGGGTTGGTTCAATGCAACCATGAGTTTAGTCTCTTTCAGGTCTCCTCTCAGTAGACGAATAGTTAGGCAGTGCAATCTGCCTCTTCCTTACAGTCTACAACTTATAACAGCCCTGCTGACCCATCATGTGTTCTGGTGTGACCTTTGTATTTGGGCTTGTGCAGAGGGAGTGCTGGTCGTGCAGTTCTTCATGCCAGAAATATTTCCCATGGGGATGGACGATATTTATGGCCTTGCAGAGCAACTAGGAATTTGACTGGCTTTCTGACTTCTGTTTTATTCTGGGTCCTCAGGCTTGAAGTGAACTTCAGTTTGCAGATTTACCAGTGTTTTGAATTTCTTTGTAGTTTATTACTTGAAAAGAATCTCAGAATCTCCTGATCCTGTGCTGGTGAAAGATTGAAACGCTGCTTTCTGTCTCTCAAGCATCCTGACTCGCAGTGCTGTGCCCGCATTAAGGAAACGCGCGGATAACAAGTCCTAAGACCACACACGATTTTGTATCTTCTCTTTCTCTCACTCCCATCACCCAAAATCTTTTTCAGGTTGAAGATTCTTGATGTGTTAAGTTGATCCATGTATAGAAGCTATTCAATATATTTTGATCGTTCTTGTTGACTTCTGTAACCCTTTCCCAAATCTGCTGTGTTTTCAGTGGCGTGTGTATAGAAGTGAGAGGGAAGGGAATGACTAGAACTGTGCCCAGAATTCAGCATGTCAAACAATGGATGTTTTATAGCTTATTTTTCCTCTCTAAAATGTTACTTTGTACATTTTGGGCTTCCAGTTAATTCTTTTGTCCTTCTTTTCCTTTGTAACATGCGAAAATGTAATGGGTAACACATCTGGCAAAATGAGGAGGGATATTGAGGTTGTTTCTTTAGCTTTTTTCTAAATTGAAAGTTTAGCTATTCTGCCTTGAATGTATGCAATGATGATCAGATAAAAACGTGTGTGGAAGAGCCTCCTTCAGTGTACTTTAAAATAGATGTTGTCTTGTGTCTGCAACGTATCAGCTAGGATGGGGGCTATTGTCTCTGCTAGTCTGAGCAAGTAAAACCTTCAGAGTTTCACCAGGAAAACAGAAGCTGGGTACTCTTCACAGCCATGTCACTAACTTAATATGATATTGTTCAGTTTATAAGACTTGGCTGTTTTCTACCTAAAGGCTAAGGATGGTGTTTCCAGTATGAAAGTGAAACGTAATATTATTACGGGATGAGTATGTGAACACTCAATATGTTAGAGCTTATGAGTGTCTGCTGTGAACGAGATATTTTCAGGCTGCTAATTACTATGTGAGCTGAATGATAATGCTCTCTAATGTTTAAATGTACTCTGTGAAATAATCTTTTGTAAATCTGATACAAGGGGTCTGTAAAGCGTTCCTTTTAAGAGGTGGTGAGGTTTATTTATCATGGAAAGTAGGTATTTAGAGAGAGAGTGCTTGATATTAAATTGCTAAAGCTGAAACATTTGAAGATCTATTCCACTGTCTTTAAGTTTTAACATAAACATTCTAGTTAAATTCCCTGCTATCCTTTCCAAAAATGGAAGTCAAGCACATTTTTCTGAAAGATCCCTCATAACAGAGGGACTTGCATGCTCAAAATAGTAAATATTTCTTTTGCCATCACAAATCCTGAAACTGTGTGTGTTGCTGTAGAGCTGACCTGAAAATGAGCAGCTGTGAATCCTTTTCTCTTTTTTGCCTGTCTCTGAGGCAGTAAAGTATTTTTGATTAGGCTGATGTGTTCGTCTCAATCTTTGTAACTATTACGACCATACTTTTTAAATACTTGCTATTGTTTCACCACAATGGTGAGATTCAGCTGGTACACTAAGATTCAGCTGGTACATAGAGTTGTACTCTAGTTTTTCCTCTGCTGTTCAGTAATTGGAGTGCTCTGCAGTCAGAAAAATAAATGACTGGTGTGATTAAGACACATTTCTGTTTTGATTATTTTGTGTACACAGAGAAAAAAATATATATATTTTTTAAGATGTAGGAGATAAAAAGAAAAAATAAAATATGTACTGGAGGAGTAGAATTTTCTTCATTTAAGTATGAACAATGCTTCTAATGTAACACCTCTCTTCTGTCATACTTATGAATGTAAGGAAATCATAAGATACCTGAATTTAAAGCTTCAAATAAACTAGTAGGACTCTAAGTGCCTTATCTCATGGAATGTTTAAAAAGTTTGACTAATATATACAAAGAGCATGGGAAAAACTAGGTATTATAAAAGACCTGTAGAAAACTTTTATGGTCCCCACAGAAGGGAAAATTTTATGGTCCACCACAGAAGGGATATACTCCACAGCTGAAGGAACTTTAGTCTAGTTAGTAGACAGTCTGTTGCAAAAATATCAAACGATGGAATAATGAAATGTAATTAGTAAGTGCTGGACACTTTTCCCAGAAGCCATATGGGCCTTAATGTGTAAGGTGATATATAGACCTCACATAAGATTTTGTGGTATATACTTTTTTTTTTTTTGCCTTTGCAAAGAAAGCCTCAACTAGCAGATTGTCATCATGCATCCATTGTGTTCGCTTACTCTTTAACCTTCCTTGATGAGTTGAAATGCCTTGCTTTTTGAATAGAAGACTGTAGAGTTCTGTACGACTAAGGAAAAAGATTTTTTTTTTCCTGTGAGTGTGTGTACATTCTAAACTGTTATTGAGACTGATGGACTTGAATTAAAACATACAAGTTGATTAGAGAAATAAATGGCTGTATATTAGGAACCTGCACTGGAAATAAAATATTTGAAATGTGCACATTTATTCATATGGTAATAACAGGCCCTTTTAGACACAAGGGCTGAATAGAATGATCCAGGCTTCAACCTTTCTATTGTTGCTGTAGCAAGTACATGACCTGATAGTAATTAATTTTAACATCTATCAGTTACCTGGCCAGGTAGGCCCTGTAGCACTTCAAAGAAATATGTTTGTTGAATTTATCCAACTTGTCCCCAAAGCAGATATGTTCTTCAGATATTCTCACTTGAAGGGATTTAATGATTTGACTAGTAGCCTGACAATGAAATAATCTATTGTGCACTTCTTTTAGAAACAAAGAAAAAAGCATGATCCATTTTTCACTGAAATACTTTCTCTCACAGAGCAGACTAAACTAGGTAGGATTTTCCCCCCCACCCTTTCCTCCCAGTAGTGGGCAATATTAAAGAAAAATGGTGGGGGGAGGGGGGGAGGATTTAGCACTGAACACTTGCACATTTTTTTTCTTTGTATTCTGAGTAAAACTTGCTGATATGAAGTGTTTTAAGTTGCTGTGAGAGGTTTGGACAACAGTATCAAAGGATGACGGTTATCCTTGAAAGTTGGATGGGAGACTGTTGCTAATCAACAATATTTTATTACATAAAGATTTAAACCAGGTTGTATTTATGACAGGAGTCTGGCCTATAAAAAGAAACAGATATATGCTGCTCACACTGCATTATGTTACTTTTCATCTTAGGAAATAGCTAGTTAATTACTGGTGAAATTTAAACAGTACTTCAAAAATACTCTATGGAAATAAGGCAACAGGCGTATTTAAAGATGACTACTAAGGTTATCCGTAGAACGGATACTGAGATATCCTCCGGTCATGATAAGGTCCCTGCTGTGCTGAATACCAAGCATTTATGATGACAAAGCTCTCCTTTGCCTCAGCAGTGCAGGACCCAGCTCTTGAAGATCTAAGTGATTGGTAATACAGTAATCTGCTTTACAAAAAGCCCTGAGAGAGAGTTAGATATATCTATATCTAAATATATATATATATTTAATAATGACAGAATTTCAAATGGACTAGAGTTTGACTTGCTTCTTAGGAACTGGCAGAAGCTGAATCCTAGATGCTGCTCATACTGCTTAAATCCTTGTATATGTAGGTAATGTTAGACCTTTTAATTTGTTCATGATTTTTAGTCTTTTGCAGCTCTGCTGTAAAACAGTCCTTCTAGTTAGAAATGATCTGTGACATACAAAACTGGGGAAGAAAGATGTACAAAATAGAGTTTAAATAAGATTGTATCATTAATTTCTTTCTTTTTTTTTTTTTTCCTAATGTTTCAGATTTTTTTTCTTGCCTGTCCTCCGTGCCGGGTTGCAATGATTCTTCTCAGGTAATGCGTTGTCCTTGCTACATTTCTGTCTACTTGCATGATGTGCTTTAGAAGTTGATCATGGCTTAAGTCATAAAATATTAAGATATGCATCCAGCCCTTAGTTAGAAAGACATACTGGTTGGACTGAAAGATGAGACCTTGAAAAGGATCATGGCTTCAATTGTGGGTGCTGAGTCCACTTACCCTTGTTTCTTTTGTACTGGTGGTGGCTTTGGTCTCACTAACAACATCCATTAGTTGATGAGAGCACAGGTGTCCTTCTGCAGATTAACCTATGGGCTTGTTTAATTTATGTCATGTGCCTTGTACTTTCTGATTATCTTCACTGAAAACTAGTAGCTGATCTTCATGGAAGGCCATATGTACAGTATGGGTCTATTTTTTTAAATGTGGAGATAAGTTAAATAGTTAAAGCAAATTCTTACTGATTTGGCTATTTCTCAAATGTGTGCAATCTTTTCTATAATATTGCTTATCGTTACTAATTTTAGGAAGTGGTCTAATGGACTAGTGCAGTAGAGTCCAGTAAACAGCCCATACTTTTAATAGGTTTGTGCCTATAGGGTCTTAGAGTTCTTGTTCTCAAAGGCGCTCTCTCACGTGCATTGCATGATAGGGGTACCACTAGTCATGTTGTGGGGAGGGTCATGGGACTTCCCAGACAGAATGATAATCAGGAATGGCTGTAGTTGCCACCATGACAGTTCACTCGTCTCTTTCTTGTCTTGGTCTAGGCAGTGCCTGGAAAATATGATGCTGGGGGCATGCCTCATGAATTGTTTTGGAGGTGCTACTGTCTGGCTGCAACTTTTCCCTGCTGCTCCTTATTTGGGCAGGGAGTAGGCTGAATACAGAGATACAGTACTAGTGCCTCTTCATCTCAGAGAGCGTGCAAAGTAAGTCTGGTGTCTAGGAAATCCTGGAGTTACTATGCATTTGCAAAGGCCTGGTTGCAGGGCAGAGGCTGCAGTATTTGTTCTTCTTCAGAATGAGCCTTTCTGTTTTCTGAGGTCCTGATGTGTAAATGACATTTGAAGAACTGTTTTGAAATTGTAATACCTTTTTTCTTCCCCCCCCCCCAAGTTACTTACAAACTTTGTAATTTTTAATAGAGTTTATGACAGGCAGTGGTTGTATAATGAATTTTATGCCTTACTTTATCTCTTATATAAAGTAAACTTAAACAGTTCTGACCTTACTTCTGTGTGCACCTGATGCAACAGTGGTTCAGGGAGAGAGGACTGAAAGCTGTACGAAATACAGCACTGTAAGTTAAATACTACTTTCTTTCCCTGTTCTTCTCTTGGGATTCACTGTTGCATCTTGACAAATATAATTCTTCTTTTATTTAAGTGACTCAAAAATCAGACTTCTTCCAAATTCCTGAAGCTTTAGTTTGATGTCACGTACGTTTATGGAGTTGGATGGAAGTAAAAACTTCGTCAAATATCTATTTTAAGCTCTGAAAGCAAAATGAACAGCACAATTTCAACCATTTAGCAGCCTGGACCATGAACAGGATTAATATGAACAGGCAGTCCAAACCTTCTAGGAATCCAAAGTTCATTCTAGAAAGCAGTCCTACTTCAGGAAATTATTTAAATGTTTATTTAAAGAGAGTTTTTATCCTGGTTATTGCAGTTAACAGTGGCTTTATTCAAATTCAAGCCAGCAGAATTTTCTCAGATCTCTTGCTACCGTTTATGAAAGACATACTACATAAAATACTACATAACTATACATAACATATACATATGACATACTACATAAAAAAGTTTGCATTTCATTTCCAATCTGTGAAAATAATGTCTCATCTCTCTTCTAAGGTTACAGATGCATATGTTAAATGGGGCCCTCTTGGCATTGCTGTTTCCTGTTGTTAACACGCGTCTGGTGAGTGTACTATACCTTTCCTTCTCTTGTGTGTGTTTCTACAATGCTTTCTCTAGAAACGTGCTTGACCCTTGCTTGAGCTGTCTTTAGAGGTGGCTAAATGACACAGATTTGGTTTAGGAGGTATACTTCTAAAATACTAAGCAAGTTCTGACAGTTAAAATTTCTTGCTGCATGTAAATTCACTGGCCATGGAAAACTTCTTTATTCCCATATCTTTGTTTCTGCAAATATTTCCTCCCTCTTAATTAAATTCAGCAGGATACATACTGTTTGCATAATGAATCTGAGTGATCTATAAATACCTGCTGGATTTGTGTATTGAAGAGATATCTAAGACACTGAGAAAACGATGGGATGAGAGTGTTTCACTCAAAGCAGGTAAGTTAGCTCTTTTGCTAAGATCTTTCTGAAGTACTAGATTATCACTGAGTTGCTTCTTTTACTATGAAGAACTTGCCACTTTGAATATGGTAGTCAGATTACTAACACTTGCAAGTAGCTGCCTTTCTTCATCCCAGTCCTTTTTGTAAAGCTATCTAAAAGGTGTTTCTTCTACATTCCTGGAGCAAACAAACTGCTTTCTGAAATGCAATTTTTTCTTTGTAAGTATTTTGACGGTGTTTGAGACAACGGTATTGAATGCCTGAAACTGAAGAACTAGTTTCTTTTCAAGCAGGTGCATGTAAAACTATAAATAAAACTTAAGTGTAAAAAGAAGGTTAGACTGTAGAATGGCTAAGTTGTGAGATGGAGCTGTCAAGCGTGACTTCTTTTGGAGGTCGGTTGCTACACTGCCCTACCTTTTGTCCTTGTGTTTTACAGGGTAAATTGATTATGGGGGAAAAAAAGTTAATGAAAAAAAGTAGTTTATATCTTTCACATGATTAGGTTAATTCAAAAGTCTAAGCTCTTTTGTAGGGTGGCAGCAGTGCATTCAGGAATGTAGCCGTGGCATCGTATCGTAACCAGGGTAGGTTTAATCTAGGAAACTTTGGCAAGCAAGACCAGTGAAGATGTGGCAATGCAGTTTGTGTAGGCTGCTAATACAAGGGCATATTCAGGGTTCGAGTTGTATAGTTGGTGCTGAAATCTCTGCTGCCAAAGTTTTGATATTATTGGTACTGAAGCAGGCTAGATTGTTAGTAGATGTATGCCTGTCAGCATCATTTAAGCCTTTGAATATGCTATAGATATGGTCTTTTATTTCAGCCTGGTGGGAGCTATTAGTCCTACAGATTATAGTTTGAATTAGATTTTTTGCTTCAAGTTATTTACCGCAATCAATAAGCTTTTTTCCTGAGTGAAGTCACATAACAGCCCTCCTACGATCAAAGTGAATGCTAAGTAAATATATTTGGTTTTAGGAAAATTCACAGTCCACTTTACCAGCCTGTAAATTCCTGGTACAGGTCACTAGAATGGATCCAAAATACTAGTCTTGGAATTTTTTGTGATTGTGCTTATAAATCAATGTGGAGAGTTAATAACGTGGAGAGTGGAAGTGTGGAACAAAGTTCTTTGTCGGTTCCACCTTGATCTTTAAACTGACAGTGAACATGATGGCTTTGAAAGCAGCTTCAAGGAAAGCATGTGGCCCATGGTTAAAATGCTGTAGTGGGAGACTAAAACAACTAGAAATGGGTACACGTGAGTATGGGAGATTCCTCAGGCCTGGAAAATGCCCAGTGTTGTTGGTGTCTGTCACCTGCTCTCCCCCCAAATTAGGCACAGCAGGGTTTCTTCCTCCAAGTTTTCAAAACTGCCACAAAATTCCTGTCTTCTGGAAGAAAAATTAGCCTGTTGGTGTCCTTAGTAATACTCAAACCTATCAAGAATTAATGCTAAGAAAAGTTGTCCTGAATCTGAGCCGGATAAAATATTTCTAAGGATTATTTTTAAGAGCTGTTATGCATGCACATATGGGTACGTATGTATGTATGTACACATGCTTGCTCATTTTTTTTCAAGTAAAGATACCTTTGACTTCTTTGCAAGAATTTTTTTTGTTGCAGTTATTTAAATGTTTCTTCTAAGATAGTGTTCACTCTTAACTTTACCTGCTTACATATATATGGTGTCTGGATAAAATGTTCATATCTGTATCTGTATAGCATATGAATTAATTATATTATTAGCAAGATTATTACTTATCTGTATAACTGGAGTCTGAAGTTGCCATTGCAGATCTTACAAGTGGTTGTCCATTTGCAAATCTTGACAGTCTTAGTAGGATTAAGTATAAAAATCTGCTTCCATATTGAATTTTATGGATGATATGTTGATTGGCCACACTGGTAGCTAGGAGACCTGAAAACTGAAGATTTTATTATGGATTTGTACATGGTCTCTTCCTTCCCTTCTTTAAGACTATGAAACTTTGCACTGAGACAGGATTTAGTTACCAGAGAAAGGATATTAATGGCGTTCATCTGTAGGCTTTTGCACGTTAGAAATAATCTTCCATACAGCATAAGACACACATGCACAGAAGGCTTGATCATCATTCTCAGATTTCAGTGTATTCAGTAGCGTAAGCCTAGAGTTTCTTCAAGATTTAGGTTGTCCTTCCTAATCTGGTAACTACACATATTCTTTTTCATACTAGAAATGCTTATTTTCAGTTTGCAATTGTTTTTCCTAAAACTAGTTACTGCTGAATAGAAAGGGCATTAAATGAAAAATTCAAATATGATTTCTTGATAATCGAATACTTCTCATTTCATATTTCAAATTAGGTAGCTTTCTGATTTCTATCGGATTTTTAGGAGTAACCTTTTAAGGTTAAAATACTAATGTTGAAATGTTTTAATAAATCATTAGCTTGTATTTTCTCTGATATTATAGTAGATCTCATTTATATTTGGGCAGTAGTGATTGAACAGGAAAAATACAGACTACTTATATAAAATTCTGCCCTTAACTAGAGGTAGAGGAGCCAAAGGACTATGTCCAAGAGAAAATATTTTTGGAATAAATACAGCTCTAAGATATTTTTGGCTTAACAGCTGCTTGCTAGGCCGGTCTCTTTTCTGTGTGTCTTCTGGCACAAGATAATATGGGTGATGTTTTATAGCACTGCAGCTTTGGCCCAAATTATCTCTTGGTAGACACGCATTCTGCTCTATAACTGTCATTGCAATTGTCTACAATGACATTTTCCTGAAAGCACTGAATAACTCTTAACACTTAGTCGGAAGTTCGAAAAAAAGTGCAGTGAATTTGTCCATGCTCTCTGCTCCTCTGCTCTGATTTGTAATGCCTTCCTGAAAAGCTTTTGACTCAGTCAGGAATGGTCATCATTTTATGCCTCAACTTTTTATTTCAGTTTTGTGATATTTTAAGACATATATTTTACTGTATACATGGTTGATATAAAAACTTTGTATAGCTAGTTACATCTGTAAAGAGTTGTAATAGATAGTGTCTGGCAGAAAGTAAGAGCATGAGAAGCTGGACACCTGACCCAACTACTCATTTAAAAGTGGGGGAGGGAGATCATGCTTCTGGGCAGGTAGGTGGGAGAGAGTTCTGAGATCAGTGAGATCAAGGAAACAGGAGACTGTTGCTTCCCATCACCTTGAGAGATTGTACCAAACTGACATCTTCTATCTTGGACTCAGTTCTACAGATGCCTGATTGTGTCCCTAGAGTCATTACATGTAAGCTGGTTTGTACGATCAGATTGAGTGACCAGGAGACTGGGATGCCTTTTTATGAGATACAATAAACATCAAATCTAGCACTGGTCAAATAAGGAAAACACTAATAAAAGTTAAAATAAACGCATACCGTTGAGCTCAGCAGTGCATTGAACAACTGCATTTTCCTAACTTTCTTGGTCAGCTTCATCCTCTGTAGTGACAGGCCAAGAAAAAAATTCCTTCTCAAGTTAGCAGCGTTTGGGTATGTCATGAGTTGGAATCCTGGGGGTTTGCTCTAGCTGGATTTTCTGACATTTGTATACTAGTAAAAATATAGTTGTTCTTGTTTTGTTATGTTTCTGATCCCCTCCATCCCTGTAGCAAGGTGTTATTCCTAGTCCTGTGTTCCACCATGTCTTAACTCTACTAATCTTCAGCACAAACAGATTCTCTTTATAAATCTCATGACTGTGCTTGTGCATGCTAACACTTCCCTTTGGTAGCAGATGCAGATTCTGATTCTCTCCCTCTGTGTATATATGCCCACCCTCATAGGATTAATTGAAAATGAGAACTAGATAAAACTGGATAGAACTGATCAATTAATGCTACCTTAAGGGATTATATTATAATTCTCTCTACTGACTGGATTGTGTAGACGATGGCAGATGCCTACTTGAAATTGAGATTAGGGTTTTTTGGGTGGGGGGGATGACACTCATCAATATGTATTTGTATCAGTTACAGACAAGCAGGTGTATGGCAGGAAATCTGAATGCAACAAGCTGCCCCTAAAATATCAGAAAAGGAATTGTTGCAAATAAAATCTGGGGAAACTGGTTGAGACCTTAGCACAGATGTCACACGGATGGGTGCCTGATACTTAGCTACAGCCCTGTTACTCACTTATTTTAAGTGGCTTTGCTGTTGACATTAATGCCAACATTAGCATATCTTTATTTTTGCCTCACTCAGGTATGTGGGAATCCCTTATCTGATCTATGCCAGGTGGACAAACTGGTGCCTGAGCTGTAAATTGGCTGAATAGTGTAACAGTAACTTGAGCCCTGGTCAACTTCTTGGCTACTTGCCAGTTTGGATGTCTGCTTGAGAAATGAGTCCTAGCAGGACTGGAAGTAATCTGTTTTCTGAAGGCCACTTGTGTTTTTGTTTTGGATTTTTTTTTTCTTTTTAAAGACTTCCACATCTGTCCTTAGACCATTCTCCTAAACTTCTCTGGCAGCTGTCTCTCCTCTGCCAAGTAAGTTATTTGCTATCCTGAGTATGTTGAGAAGTAACCAACATCTGTTACATGGGCCTAGTAGCTGTTTGCCCCATGATTTCTGCATTGTACAGCTACACACACACACATACACACACAAACACACATACATATACATACAGCCCCTATCTCCCATTTCACATATACTGTGGTTTGCTTTTCAGGTTAAATTAAAAAATCTGCTTGTGGTTTATTTGTGGATTACTGACCCTGTCTAGGAAACTAGTCCTTAATTATAGGTTATGAATCTGGGTTACTGACTGTGTCTAGGAAAGCTACTGGTACAGAATGCCAGTTGATGCAGACACCTAGCCTTCCTGCTGGGTGTGCTGTAGAAAAGGGCAGAGTTGAACGACTTTTGTCCCTTTTTCTGTCATACCCTGCAGTCTTTGTAGGGGATGGTGGAGGGAGAGTTCTTGCACAACACGGTGCTTGAGCTGTTGTTGCAAATATAAAACCAAGGAATAAATAATTAACAGAGGGAGGAGTACTGCTTTCAGAAAATAGAGCAAAGTAGCAACCTCCTATTCCACTGAAAACCAACTGCTGAGTTGAAGTGGGTTTACACTAGTTGCCACACTTTGCAGGGCAGGGAGGAACTCGCATCTAAATATCAGCACTTCGAATAGAGTTCAGCCCAGAAGCCTATAGTTTTGAAGAGCTTTTTCTAAATCTTAGTGCAGTCAATGGAAAGACCTAATTGTTTCCTTAGGGCAGTAGCTGGTTTAAGTTAGGGCATCCCTTACGTGCTCAGAGGACTGCTGTTGATGGCTGTGACTTTTCTTGCTCAGATAAAAGACAGAGACGAGTTCTAATCCTTCATCACATAGTTTCTCTTTTCTGCAGTCTCACAAGCAGTAGAAGTGGCTGCTAAGAGTTTAGCTAGACCACTGAACGTAACTTACCTGTTCCTGGGATGAAAACTTACTGCCTGCTCACTATTTATTCTTGGTACGTCTCCAGTGAGCCCTTAGCAAGTCTCCTGGGAATGTGGCACTTTTGAATCTGCACCATACTGGGCTGATGTGGGGGCAAGCAGCAGATGTGGCTACTTTGAGCCGAACTCTTCCTGGAAAAACAAAACACCGTATATATCTTCTAACAAAAATTTCATCAGAAAACGTAAAAACTGAATAGTCTGAATGTTTATTTCAAAATATGCTAACATAGTACTCTGGATATGGTATGCCTGTTTGAAGAATTGTGTATGTCAGTATTAGGTTGTGTTTTGAACATAGCACGATTTTATACCAATGTTAAAACCAGTGACTGGACAATGAACAGATTTTTCTTCGAGTAGGAACCTTTAAAGGAAAAGAACCTATTATCTTGAGTAACAGGGCAGCCTGTACTCTGTGTTCATTTAGACTGTTAAGAGCCTAGAATATGAGTTAGTAGAAGAAATGGATAATTTGTCATTTTGTCTTGTACCTTTATTAGTTTTAATGCCCTGAGAAGGGAAACAAGGTGAAATGCAGGAAGAGTGATGCTAGCAGCCTGCAAGGGAGAGAGGAGTTTAGGGCAAACAGTCAGCAAACAGATTGAAAATTAATATACAGATTTCAGAGTGGTCCATCTTGGTAGTGAACATTCAGTGTTTCTGAATGTGGGGACGGGTGTGGATAAAGAAATATACCATCAAGACATTGGTCTGTTACTAGGGAATTCCTTGTTGCTCTTGAGAGTGGCTGCTGTGTTCCACCAAAGGCATCTGATGGGAGAAGACACGTCTGTTGGGGCCTGTGGCAAGGGTCTACTTTAGTTTGTTGGAGTCTGGATTTAGATCCTCATGGCCTTTGCAGCTGCATACCATCAAATGAATTGATGATGAATTAACTCAGGAGGCAGTATTCTGAGCTCCTTTGTGTTCTGTGAATAAGCGTTGCTTTGATTTTTGGATATCTCAAACTTGATCACATTCTAAACTGCTGATTTGTTTTCATGAAGAGGTTTTTAAAATCCTGGATTGACGGGTGATCCTTTCTGTGTTGTCTCCACTTGCAAATTCTTGTTGCACATTCAAGATACCTATCTGCTATCTGTGAATGAGTGTTTATTGATAAAACAGTTTACACACCAGACCTTTAGAGCTGGATGAGTCAGTTGTTCTGTACCACTTTACAGTTAATCTTTTGTGTTTGTTCTTTTCTCTTTATTGTAGCCTGGCTGTACAGCTTGAGTGCCTGGCTGTACAGAGAAGTCTGCGTTGTCAGTTCCATACCAGGAAATGCACTTGCATAATTAGCCGGGCTTCAGAACAATCAATCTTTCACAGCAAAAAAATGTAGTTTTGTTTTACACAAAAAGTTACTGTCCACACTACTGCGGCAAAATAACTGTTACTCTGTTCTCAGAAGTGTCCTGAGTGTGATGTTTGTGTAACTGACCCTCACAACTCGGCGAGTGCAGAAGCCCTTATGAAACCACAGGATCCTAGAGAAGGCTCCTTGGCAGGGACTGAGTGCCTCGTGTTGTATTGTTTCTATTAGGAGCTATTGTTTCTGAAGTGTGCGTATTCCAGCTGGGAGAGGTACAGGGATTTTTTTCCATTACTAAAGCTGCGTTAGCCTCTTTTCAAATCTTCTTGTTTGATTTCCTTATTTTGCCCTAGGTGTCTTTCAACAGGTAATACAGGAGACAAAAGAAAGATTAATATTGAAGAAACTTCAGGATTTCTGTGAAGTTCTTGCTTTTGCATACTATTATCTTGGTTGGTTTTATGTTTTGATACAGAATACTTGGAGCAAGTTAACCCAACAGCTTGTATGGAAGATCCTTTAGCTTACTCTCCCAAGAGTTGGCTGAACATGTTGGAGTTTGCAATCAGGACACTGATAGTGTTTAAAGTATTCAGCTGGGGGATGCCAGGACTAATGGAATCCAGCTGTTGGGTTTAACAGCTTTTACATTCAAAATTGGATTTAAAAAAATTGTAGACTTTAAAACATCACTGTAGTATTTACCTGCTCTTTATTGACTTATTTAGGAAGAAAATTGAACTGTTTCCATCTCTGACTTCTGCTGATGCAGATTTTTTTTTTGTGGGGGTTTTGGGTTTTTTTTTTTTTTTTTTTTTTTTTTTTTTTTTTGAACAGACAAGCCATGATAGTAATACTTGCATCCGGAGTCACTTTAGCATTTTAGCATTTAAAATGAGCCTGCGTTTAAACCAAAGCTAATGATTTGGCTTTGCATTATTCCTGTGAGATTTCAGACTCAAGTAAGGGTATTGTCCAATTTTCACATCTGAAATATATTAGAAAAGTATGTCTTTTCAGCCTTTTAAGTGAACTGCAACAACAACTTGGATTCTGAAGTTTGAATTTGAATTTTTCCTGCCATTGTTCAATTTTAAATGTGTTATGGTCTAGTTTGAACCTT
Source organism: Apteryx mantelli (assembly GCF_036417845.1). Lineage (NCBI taxonomy): Eukaryota > Metazoa > Chordata > Aves > Apterygiformes > Apterygidae > Apteryx > Apteryx mantelli. Next base: position 123,885 of record NW_027118544.1, read on the forward strand.
TTTTTTTTTTTTTGTAACAAATGGATATAGACAAAAACACTTACAGGAGATGGGAATAACTTTCAGATATAGTGTATTACTTTTTCTAACTCGTACAGAGCTAGAATTAGAATTAGTTGGGCTCTGGTTCAGGTTAATTTTAGAACAGTATTATTTTAGCACAGTCTGTCTGACCTCTCCTGTGAGAGGTAACATGAATTCAACTAAACAGACAAATGTCTAACAGTAATTTCTCAAAAGTTGTTAGTGGTAAATCAGGTATTGCTCATCTGCTAACAGGTAACTTGTTTATATGCATTCTTCTGCAGCTTGAAGATTGACTGGTATTCGTCTATTTTGAATTTTGTTGGTTTTAAGAGAAGCGCAGTAGTTTTGCACATGTGTGCAGTTTGCTAAATCAGGTCTTTTGAAAATTTTTGCACAGGCTCTCCCAGCAATAACTTATTTTTCATTACAATGATTTTAAAATATCTGCTTTATAGCCTTCTATCACTTGCAAGCTAGCAGTTAACTTTTTTTGTAAATAGGCTGCTGCCATGTGGGGGGGTGTTTGATTACTTTGCTTTTTTGCATTGTTGTTGGTAATTTATGCTAACTAGGAAAAGGAAGAGAGCAAGCTTATGTTATCTTATGTTATTCCTCCTTTATTGTGCTGCTGGCTAATTTTGCGAATTCTCTGCTAGAAGCACTGTATTGTGTTAGCGGCAAGGAGGATGGGACGGGTACAGATAGCTGCGTTTTCAAAGCACTGACCATTAATGTCTGTCATCACTTTGTTAATATACACAGGTGACAGAAGAACTTAAATGAAGGGATTCTTGTGGGGCATGAGGAGCAGTTTTCCTTCTTAAATGGTTCCTTGTGACTCAGGTGTTAATAATGAAAAATATTTACAAATGTTTTCCTTATTCCTCAGCTCCCATTTGAAATGGAAATTTACTACATCCAGCATGTGATGCTCTATGTTGTGCCCATCTATCTGCTGCGGAAAGGAGGTAGGTTGGCACTTTGCCCTTTGTATGTTGAATTCGTCCCACCCAATGGAACAAGATGTGCCTAATGGCTACCACAAATTTTGCTCTTTTTCTTGAAGTATATATTACTCTTTTGTATGTTGTTACTTAATAGCTTCTGGTGATATGTTGGAGTTCCATCCTGGATAACAGCGTCAGGCCCTGAATTAGGGGAATAAAAAGATGGTCTTTTGCCCAAAGGCTTATGTTGTTTTCAAGACTTTTGCCTTCTTGGATGTTTCTTGGGAAGTACTGCACCTTAAACTGAGCTGAAAAGATCTCTTTTTATCATTAGATCCCAGGTAAATATTAATCAGCTAGTTAGATAATTTCTTGGAATTTTGAAGCTCTAATGAATTGTAGTGGCACACATTAGTAAAATAGGCTAGCTTGCTTGTTGTCTGCTCAAACAGGATTACTATCTTGCATTCACTTTACTGTACTGTTGCAGTAAGTGTGGGAATCCTAAACCATTGCGCCGACAGGGGGTTTTCTAATCATCACCCCGAGAAGGTAATGTAGAACGTATTCCTCAAGCGCGATGCTTTGTCCCCCTCTAGTGTTGATGTGCCCTCAGCCGCATTGTCCAGCAGAGCTGCATTGTTTCATTTAGGAAATAGAAGCTCATAATGCATGGTCTGGATGTTCAGTAGCTTCAATTGACAACCTAGGGATGTGATGCCAAGCAGTGGGATACAATTTAGCACATGCTCAGAACAAATTCAGCCTGTTTCATTCTGGTGAATCTCTTGTGTTTTACAGCAGCAGCCGCCACTTATAATCCTTTGCGCTTACTATACTATAAGTTTGTAACCTTCTTTTTGTTCTTGACTATTGAGTGAAGTGAAGTAAAAAATGATCCAAAGAAAAAGTGAAGTACGGTAATTCAGAGATCATTCTGTTTGTCTCTTGTTAGTGAAATATGCCAGCCACATATTTGTGCTGTGAGCAAATGGCATCATTCCACAATGGTATGGAATAAGAGTTAATATGTGGCTACTCCTTAGCAGTAGAGTTCAGGTGATAATCCTTCTTACAGTTTGAGATCTCCAGCATATGGAGCAATCTGATGTGTGAACAGATGTACCTGAAGTTCCAGAATATCCTTTATGCTTAGTCAGAGGCCTCTGTATCAGTGTCACTTCAGTGTCAAACAGCGTCGTTGTATGGTTCAGACATATTAGACTGCAGGGGGAGCTAAGTCTCCAGCATCCTCTTTGTTAAAATGGGTGTGCAAAATTCACAATTCAAACCCAGGTTGTCCACACTGTGGAGAGAGTAAACTGATTTGGTTGTATTTTGGGCAGGGGAAAAAAATAAATCTCCGCTTGCAATCAAAAGAAGAGTAATTTTCTACTACCTTATGCTTAGATGGAAATACAAAAGAGTATTAGTTTCTGTTAAATTCTGTAAAGATTTTCACAAGCCTATTTTTTGAGAAGTTTGAATAAAAATAAATAATTAGTAAGGACACTAGAACTAGCACAAGACTTCATGGGGGAAAAAGTATAAAAGAAATGTAGTCTCTGTTCCTTGTTGATGTTTAGATTTTAAAGCCACACTTCCATTGCCTAGATGACAAAATTAACTATTTGACTTGTCCAAGGTCACATGAGTTCTTATTGCAGAAGCAGATGATGAACCCAAATCTCCTGAATCCATATTAAGTCCTTCCCAACAGCGCTACTGAAATAATAAAGTTTAAACTGAAATATCCATTACCATGCTATTTCAACACAAGAGCAAATATACAGCCTACTTGGATGCCCCTGATCTGGAATGGTCTCAACTGTCTGGGGCATGAGCGTTTCTGAGAATGAGATTAGTGCCAGACTGGCAGTCGGATTAAACTTTTTTGAATGTGCTTAACATACCGTATAAGAACTGCCTGTGATTCGTAGTGAATAGAGAGATGGCGAAGCTCACCGCTACATATCGAAATTGATTTCCCATGTGAGCAGCAAATAGCTTGTGACAAACCCACCGCAGGCCGTTCAAACAACCTCTCAGTTGGATCTCAGTTTTCCTTTTTGTATGCCATTGTTAACAGACTGTGTGCTAAGGAAAGTAGATCACCCTGGCCTGTTAAACAGTCATCTGTTGAATAGCACTGTTGCAGAGAGGTAGAATCTGTAGCGATTATTTATCTAATGAGAAATGTTCACAGAATATCCCAGATATGAATTTAAAATTAGTATCCCAAAACACATGTGGGAATCCAGATCGCTCTGAAATGTTTCTGTGTGGAGGTCGTTGTTTCCTTTTTGTCCCTCGATGTCTGGATAATGACACTGCTGAATATCATACTATTGTTTTCAGGATTGTGAAGTCTAGCAAGCGAGGGGGATTTTCTATTATTTGGTGAGATCAGAAGTCTGTGGAGTGTGAGAGTAACTTTTTTTTTTTTTAATTTTGCAAGAAAAAAAAGAGGATGTAGTAGTGCAAAATTCTTAGCTGGAAGAACCTGAACAGCTCTCCTAAGCGTCTGCTGAAACATGATTCTCTGACTAGATTGTTCGAGCTGGATACGAGAAACATGGGTTCAAAGCCAAACTATGCCATTGCTCTGCTTTGTAATCTTGGGCAATTTACTTAATCTCTTAAAGACTGCCTTCTTCCTCCAAGCCTGTTTCATAGCTAGGACCGCTTGTCTATTTTAGAGTTTTACACGTTGCCTAGTGAAACAATGTAGTCCCCTAAGTTGTCCCCCAAATATCAAGGTCTCTGAATCCTAGCTTTTCTGAATGTTTACCTCTTTAGTCTAGTACCATCTGTTCTCAGGCTTTATAGAATACTTCTGAAATAACATAAGTAAATGTCAACCAGGTGAGTTCATGTGAAAACAAATATGGTATAGCACTACTCTGCCACTTCCTGGGAGCTGTTTTAGATAGCTTAACTTATTTAAGTATTATTTTGTATATTGCATCTAGGTTAAAAATGCACCTAAAACTGCAAAGACAACACTAAAAACTTTGCAAGTCAAATGACATTTTCTTTACAGCTGGGGAGGCAGCACAAAAGTTTATGTATAGCTTGACCAGGTCACTTAAAGTTGGTACTTTGGTAATAGAGCTGTGGTCGCTTAAGCTCTGACACCAAAGCTACTTGCTTCCTCCCTCACTATCTGTAATGAAAAACCATACGTCAGGTGGTATCATGTATCTGCCATCTTACCGACGTTTCAGGTAGCAGAGTTTAATTAATATCATTGCTATTTAAGTAAAGCTTTCTGTACTAGTTTGTAAACAGGATACCCCCCAGCTCTTAGATCATACTTGCTAAGTATGTTAGAAGTATTAGACAAGTCTGAATTTTCTCCCTTTAACTACAGAGGACTCCGTTATTCATATCAAGTTCACTTTTAACTTTGGATTTTGCTTGTAGTTCAGACACTTCCTCTGACCTTCATCCGCCCACTGGAAAAGAACTCTTATAAGCTGCCTTATGCTTTCAAAGTAGCTTCCCTGCTCCTCTTTGTCATGGCTGCATCAAATCACAGCAATGGTATGCAATTGTATTTTGGGTAAAATTACAATAATGTTGTTGTTTATTAAAGTCACAGTGAGAGCGATTGATATATGGGGTGCATACGTGTGCTGTCATTCAAGTATACAACCAACTTCTTGCTCTTTCCTGACTAGGAACGGAGCTGCTGTGTTATTTTCAGTGGACAATGGATAGCTCTACTGCTTTAGAATGTAAAGTGCAGGTAATTTTGGGAAGAATATTGTAACTTTCAGAAATTTCTCTTTAAATTACATTGATTTTGCTGTAGCTACCTGGCATGACAGCCAAAATTACAGAAAAATAAATGCAGGAAAGGATTGTAAAAGGGCAATAAGGATGGAGAAAGCAGTCCTCTGGTGGTTTTAAAACAGAGAGCATGCATGACTGAATGGTGGTGCGGTGAAGCAGGGAAAAGGAGTTATTTGCCTTTTCCTTCATAAGATACCGTACATAGGCGTACTCATACCAGCTTTAGTGTAGTGAGTAGTCATAGCTACCTACACATGTGCATAGTTATTCTCAGTCCCCAGTAGGCTTGTACAGCCTATGCTGAAGTCTATTGAATCTTTATGGTTATTGCGGAATGTGCTAGCTAGTGAAGGGTAATATGAATATGCCCGTCTCTGCTACAAGGCATCGAGTAATGAATATACGTATCAACATTTGATAATATCTAACAGGGCAGAGAGCAGGCAAAGGCAGATAAAAATGACAGTGTATTTTTATAGTTGTCTGAAAGTCTACAGCTTTTTACAGAGTCTGAACAGCATGACAGTGTGCATCTTTTTTGTGTGTGTGTCCCTAGGTTATTAAAGTCATAAGGAAAGTAATATTTTCCCCACATCTTACTAACGTGTCTGTTAGTAAGACTGACAACTCTGTAAGCTGTTTCTGTTCTCGCTATATGTGTGACTATTTAATTCTAAAAATAGTCTTGCATCTGAAGGTACTTTTATTAGAGTATTCTTACTTCTTTGGTAAACTCTAGATCATGTGACATTGTGTTTTTTTCACTAAATTGCCAAAACTCATTTTCAGGAGGAGAGGCCCAAAATACTGTGGTACCTGCTGCTTCATTTGAGGGGGACAAATACTTTACAGCATCTGTGATATCTACTGAACATAAAATTGTTTATAGGGTATATTTGAGAGTATCTCCACAGCAATTTTCACTTAAGAGCATGGTCTGTCACTAATGGATTGACTACTTTATAAAGGTTTTCTGTTCCTATGCATTATTGGTGCAAATTACTTGAATAGATGTCAACCAACAATAAAATAGGAAATGGCTATCAAGCCACGCTCCAGTACAGGACTGCGCAGTAATTGCCACTACCTGGGTTAGTTCTGTGCATGCTAAAGTCATAGCTCCCATAACGAGCAGGTGTCTGAGTACGATTAACAACCTGCTTTTAGATACATTTAGTACTTCTGTGTTAGAAGGAAAAATTAGGTAAATGAGGTGAAAATCACTGGTGTTGGTGGAAAATAGGCAAGCTTAATGAGCTAATATACTGTACGTTTTAATGTTGGAGCAGAAGGAGGGAAGAAACTGATCCAGATGCTCCAGGTAAGAAGTAAGGTTCTCAAATATTAATTACTATAACAGTAGTCACTAGGTTATCAGCTAAAACCAGATACCCCAACATCTAGAGGAGAAAAGAGGATTTTCCATGAGTGTTTGGACACAGTAATTCAGCTGAATACTAATGTATTCCTTTCTTTTCAAGGCATCGACACTCCAGAACCACTCTCCAATTTCTGGTGGGCTCTTCTGTCTACTGGGCTTATGTTCGTATATCATTTTAGCATCTTGCAGATTCTGGGATTGGTAAGTAAATGTGCATTAGTATATGGATAGTTTGCAGGTACATTCAAAGTAAAAACACTCACTAGTTTTTCAAAGTGTTCAGATTCCCATGGATAAAATTACTTGAATACAAACTTTTAATTGCACATCCTAATGGCCATTTGTATCTCATGTTTCACAAGTAGTGGCAAAACCTTGTATAAATCAGCTATGCACGTGTATAAATCCATCTCTTAAATGCACAACTGCCTTCAGATCTGCTTTCCTTCTGAAAGCTGGCCTACTGATGGTGAGCAAAGGATTGCCAGCTAAACACTTTTGATTACTCTGGTAATTTGAAAATTACCATTTTAGGTGTCTGAATCAGTGCAACACAAAATGTTACTAATTTATAAATCTGTTGTCCATTTCCTAGGTCACAGAAGTGAATTTGAACGACATGTTATGCCCAGCCATCTCGGACCCTTTTTATGGGCGCTGGTATCGAATCTGGACATCTGGACATCAGACTGTCATGACTATGACTCATGGGAAACTTGTAATGCTACTGTTTTACAGCGCCGTCCCCATCTTTAAATGTAGCGTGGACTTGTTTAGATTCCCCACTAAGAAAACAGACTGAAATTTCTCCTCAGGGAATAGGTACATGCAGGAAGCAGAGACACCTATACTCCTACTGGAAAAGAAAGAGGAGGGATGAGAGGACTGTGTGTTTATACTTCTTCCCACAGTTTATTGCCTCAAAAACACCTCTGTAATCAAGTGAGTGTTTTAACTGCTGTTTCTCACTGTTAATTGCCAATGGCAAAATTAGTGGCCTTATTCTGGAAATGGTCCGTGTTTTATACATTTTGTGTAGATTACAGTAGAATCTTGCGAAGCCACCCTTTAAAATTAGGCCCAGGATCTGTCCACATTCCAGCAAAGAGAGTGTCAGTGCTGCCTCGTTTTATGACTTTTTTTCTACTAAATATCAGTACACTTACATCCCGGAATAGGAGATAAAGCTGAATTATAACTCATCACTGATAAGAACAGAGCATATCTTGAAGTACATCATCCTAGCTTAACTCTTAGTGCTTGAATGTTGTCAAATGGTCACAGTGAAGAAATGTACACTGAATCTCCCAGTGACAAGTGTGAAACAATGAGGTTCTACTGTATTTTCATTAAGCTGGTTGAAAATATGGGAGAATAACAACAATAACTTGTTGCAACAATATTTGTAACAACAAAAATTGTTGCAAACAAAAACTATGTTTTAATCGGCTACTTTATTTATAAGCTGCTGTAGATTAATATCCAACTAGGTCCCATTTGTCTTAAAGCTTTGGAGATGTTTTTGAGTGACTGGAAAAACACCAGGTTGAAACTATTTCAAAAAGCCGTGTAACATCTAGGCTGAAATAGGTATTTCATCCACTGTTCCGACCTGCCTTTGAACAAGATGGTTATTGACATTTAGCTTAGATTGGAGCGGGAGTAGAGATACAAAGTGCAATGTGAACATCCAATTTTTTTTTTTAAACTTACTAGCTTTTGAAACATTCCTGCTCTGTGCTCTGCACTGACCTCAGTAGAGTGGTTAGTGAGGGAACAAAATTAAATTATTTTCTCTCTACAGCTCTGATATGCTCTGTATACAGATTTAGAAGTATAGGTATAAAAAGCAGAGTTAAATCAGTCCACCCTCTACTGGAGAGGCAGTGTTCCAGTTTACTAGTATGATTGCATTTATATGAAGAGATAGCACTAAATTTCTTGTTGACACGTTTTGGAGTAGAATGGGATGCAAGTAGAGAGCATTATAAACAGTCAGCTGGTGAACCTCTTCAGCTCTGCCACGTCCAGAGGGGGAAAGGGCTGCGCGGCAAGATGGGAACTCGTGACCTGTAGCTCTTCCGATAGTTAGTTTTAAGGCCATTGTTTGTGCAGACTGTTGTATTTCAGGGCTGCAGGAATTTTGTTGTACAGACGTTTGTTGCAATTTATAGATTCTTTTCATTGCATTGTCATGGCTGTGACTTGTAAGATAAAACAAAACCACCATACCTCCTCCTTCAGCTCAGTCACCTGAAGATATATTCTGGAGTTAAGGTACAGTCACGCATACCTCAAGAAGAAAAGTAAGAATGATAAGCGTGGTGGGTTTTTTTTTCTTTCCTGTTTTAAAAGAGCAAAATTTTCATTGGAGAGAGAGCAAATGACTTCTCCAAATATTTTAACTCCACTTGATTTAAAAAAAAAACCAAAAAACCCCAAACTTGAATTGGGAGTGCTTTGCCCCATGTTCTAATTTACAAGCTGCTTTCTGGCTTGCTTCCGTGCCTGGCTGTAAAATACAGGCACACACACACACATTCTGCCCTCCCCCCAGCTACTGTTAAGTTTATCTTGTTTTATTTATTTACTTAAGAAATTTGCAAAATGCCTTGAATTGGATTAAATCCGGTTTAGGAAGAATGTTTGGCGTTGCATCAAATTTTGCAGCATTGGCATTTATTGATTTTTTTTTTTTTAATTTTAGTTACTATTATTTGAAGAACCATTCCTGTTTCCTCATCTGTTCTAAAAAATACTGTAGCTACTGGAAAAATTTGAGCAACAAAAAGAGAAGCGGCCTCCCCCCCTTCGCCTCTCCCCCCCCTCTACTCCCTCCCCCTTCCCTCCTTTCTTCCCTTCTTTCCTTTCTTTCCTTCCCCCCCTTCCCCCCCTTCCCCCCTTCCCCCCTTCCCCCCTTCCCCCCTTCCCCCCTTCCCCCCTTCCCCCCTTCCCCCCTTCCCCCCTTCCCCCCTTCCCCCCTTCCCCCCTTCCCCCCTTCCCTTCTTCCCCCTTCCCTTCTTCCCCCTTCCCTTCTTCCCCCTTCCCTTCTTCCCCCTTCCCTTCTTCCCCCTTCCCTTCTTTCTTTCTTTCTTTCGCACACACCGCACGCACACATGCACACCCTCTTTCTCGCGCGTGGGCCATTGCTCTCTCGCGCGCGCTGGCTCTTGCCCCCTCTCTCTCGCGCGCGCCAGCTTTTTGCCCCCTCTCTCTCTTGCACGCATGCCGGCTCTTGCCCCCCCCCCCCCTCTCGCGCGTGCCGGCTCTTGCCCCCCCTCTCTCTCTCGCACGCGTGCCGGCTCTTGCCCCCCTCTCTCTCTCTCGTGCGCCGGCTCTTGCCCCCCCTCTCTCTCGCGCGCGCTGGCTCTTGCCCCCCCTCTCTCTCTCTCGCGCGCGCTGGCTCTTGCCCCCTCTCTCTCTCTCGCACGCGCGCCGGCTCTTGCCCCCTCTCTCTCTCTCGTGCGCCAGCTCTTGCCCCCCCTCTCTCTCTCTCGCGCGCACTGGCTCTTGCCCCCTCTCTCTCTCTCACACACGCCGGCTCTTGCCCCCTCTCTCTCTCTCTCTCGTGCGCGCCGGCTCTTGCCCCCTCTCTCTCTCTCTCTCGTGCCCCGGCTCTTGCCCCCTCTCTCTCTCTCGCGCGCACGCCGGCTCTTGCCCCCCCTCTCTCTCTCTCTCTCGCGCCGGCTCTTGCCCCCCTCTCTCTCTCTCTTGTGCGCACCGCCTCTTGCCCCCTCTCTCTCTCTTGCGCGCGCCAGCTCTTGCCCCCTCTCTCTCTCTCGCGCGCACTGGCTCTTGTCCCCTCTCTCTCTCGCGCGCCGGCTCTTGCCCCCCTCTCTCTCTCTCACACGTGCGCCCCGGCTCTTGCCCCCTCTCTCTTTCTTGCACGCGCCGGCTCTTGCCCCCTCCTTTCTCGCACGCGCGCCTTCCTTCTCTCTCTCTCTCTTTCTCGCGCGCGGGCTCTTGCCCCCCTCTCTCTCTCCCACACCTGCCCTCTCTTGCCCCCTCACCCTCTCGCATGCGCCCTCTCTCGTGCGCTCACTTTCTCGCATGCGTTCTCTCTCGTGCACTCACTCTCTCTCCCTCTCTCTCTTCTCTCTCTCCCTCCTCCTTTCTCCCTCTCCCCCCTCTCCCTCCCCTTTTCTCCCTCTCCCCCCTCCCTCCCCTTTTTTCCCTCCCCCTTCTCCCCCTTCTCCCCCTTCTCCCCCTTCTCCCCCTTCTCCCCCTTCTCCCCCTTCTCCCCCTTCTCCCCCTTCTCCCCCTTCTCCCCCTTCTCCCCCTTCTCCCCCTTCTCCCCCTTTCCCCTCCCCCTCCCCCTTTCCCCTCCCCCTCCCCCCTCCCCCTTCCCCTCCCCCCCTTCCCCCTCCCCCCCTTCCCCCTCCCCTCCCCTCCCCCCTCCCCCTTCCCCTCCCCCCTTCCCCCTCCCCCCTTCCCCCTCCCCTCCCCTCCCCCCCTCTCCCTTCCCCCTCTGCCCTCCCCTCCCCCCTTTTCCCCCCTTTCCCCTCCCCCCTTTCCCCTCCCCCCTTTCCCCTCCCCCCTTTCCCCTCCCCCCCTTTCCCCTCCCTCCTTCCCTTCTTCCTTTCTTTCTTTTCTTTCTTTCGCACACACACACGCACGCACGCACACCCTCTTTCTCGTGCGCGGGCCCTTGCTCGCTCTCTCGCGCGCGTGCGCCGGCTCTTGCCCCCTCTCTCTCTCTCTCTCTCTCTCCACGCGCCCCAGCTCTTGCCCCCTCTCTCTCTCTCTCTCTCACGCGCCCCAGCTCTTGCCCCCCCCCCCTCTCGCGCGCGCCCCAGCTCTTACCCCCTCTCTCTCTCTCTCACGCGCCCCAGCTCTTACCCCCTCTCTCTCTCTCTCTCTCACGCGCCCCAGCTCTTGCCCCCTCTCTCTCTCTCTCGCGCGCGCCGGCTCTTACCCCTCTCTCTCTCGCGCGCGCGCGCCGGCTCTTGCCCCCTCTCTCTCTCTTGCGCGCGCCAGCTCTTGCCCCCCCTCTCTCTCTCTGCGCGCGCGCCAGCTCTTGCCCCCCTCTCTCTCTCTCGCGCGCGCCGGCTCTTACCCCTCTCTCTCTCGCGCGCGCGCGCCGGCTCTTGCCCCCTCTTTCTCGCGCGCGCGCCCCGGCTCTTGCCCCCTCTCTTTCTCCCACACCTGCCCTCTCTTGCCCCCTCACCCTCTCGCATGCGCCCTCTCTCGTGCGCTCACTTTCTCGCATGCGTTCTCTCTCGTGCACTCACTCTCTCTCCCTCTCTCTCTCTCTCCCTCCCCCTTTCTCCCTCTCCCCCCTCTCCCTCCCCTTTTCTCCCTCTCCCCCCTCCCTCCCCTTTTTTCCCTCCCCCTTCTCCCCCTTCTCCCCCCTTCTCCCCCTTCTCCCCCTTCTCCCCCTTCTCCCCCTTCTCCCCCTTCTCCCCCTTCTCCCCCTTCTCCCCCTTCTCCCCCTTCTCCCCCTTCTCCCCCTTCTCCCCCTTCTCCCCCTTCTCCCCCTTCTCCCCCTTCTCCCCCCCCTTCTCCCCCCCTTCTCCCCCCCTTCTCCCCCCCTTCTCCCCCCCTTCTCCCCCCCTTCTCCCCCCCTTCTCCCCCCCTTCTCCCCCCCTTCTCCCCCCCCTTCTCCCCCCCCTTCTCCCCCCCCTTCTCCCCCCCCTTCTCCCCCCCCTTCTCCCCCCCCCTTCTCCCCCCCCTTCTCCCCCCCTTCTCCCCCCCCTTCTCCCCCCCCTTCTCCCCCCCCCTTCTCCCCCCCCCTTCTCCCCCCCCTTCTCCCCCCCTTCTCCCCCCCTTCTCCCCCCCTTCTCCCCCCTTCTCCCCCCCTTCTCCCCCCCTTCTCCCCCCCCTTCTCCCCCCCTTCTCCCCCCCTTCTCCCCCCCTTCTCCCCCCCTTCTCCCCCCCTTCTCCCCCCCTTCTCCCCCCCCTTCTCCCCCCCCTTCTCCCCCCCCTTCTCCCCCCCCTTCTCCCCCCCCTTCTCCCCCCCCTTCTCCCCCCCCTTCTCCCCCCCCTTCTCCCCCCCCTTCTCCCCCCCCTTCTCCCCCCCCCTTCTCCCCCCCTTCTCCCCCCCTTCTCCCCCCCTTCTCCCCCCCTTCTCCCCCCCTTCTCCCCCCCTTCTCCCCCTCCCCCTCCCCCTCCCCCTCCCCCTCCCCCCTCCCCCTCCCCCTCCCCCTCCCCCCTCCCCCTCCCCCTCCCCCTCCCCCCTTCCCCTCCCCCCTTCCCCTCCCCCCTTCCCCTCCCCCCTCCCCTCCCCCCTCCCCTCCCCCCCTACCCCTCCCCTCCCCCCTCCCCTCCCCCTCCCCTCCCCCTCCCCTCCCCCTCCCCTCCCCCTCCCCCTCCCCTCCCCCTCCCCTCCCCCTCCCCTCCCCCTCCCCTCCCCCTCCCCTCCCCCTCCCCTCCCCCTCCCCTCCCCCTCCCCTCCCCCTCCCCCTCCCCCTCCCCCTCCCCCCTCCCCCTCCCCTCCCCCTCCCCCCTCCCCCTCCCCCTCCCCCTCCCCCTCCCCCTCCCCCTCCCCCCTCCCCCTCCCCCTCCCCCTCCCCCTCCCCCTCCCCCCTCCCCCCTCCCCCTCCCCCTCCCCCCTCCCCCCTCCCCCCTCCCCTCCCCCTCCCCCTCCCCCTCCCCTCCCCCTCCCCTCTCCCCTCCCCCTCCCCCTCCCCCCTCCCCTCCCCCCCTCCCCCCCTTCCCCTCCCCCCCTTCCCCTCCCCCTTTCCCACTCCCCCTTTCCCACTCCCCCTTTCCCACTCCCCCTTTCCCCTCCCCCTTTCCCCTCCCCCTTTCCCCTCCCCCTTTCCCCTCCCCCTCCCCCCTCCCCCCCTCCCCCTTCCCCCTCTCCCCTCTGCCCTCCCCCCTCTCCCCTCCCTCTCTCCCCTCCCCCTCTCCCCTCCCCCCTTTCCCCTACCCTCTCTCCCCTACCCTCTCTCATTTCCTTCCTTCCTTCCTTCCTTCCTTCCTTCCTTCCTTCCTTCCTTCCTTCATTCCTCCTTTTTCTCTCTCTCCCTTCCACTACCCCATTTCCCCCTCTGCACTTGTGCTTCCAGGCACTGCAAACCTCTCGACAACAGCCGCTGTCTCTCTGCCCCCGTTGCCTTCCTCCGGCCTCCTGGCCCGCCCTGCCTCCCTCTGCGGGAGCTGCAGTATCTCCCCCCCCCCCCTTTGGAAGGGTAGTTTTCAACTTCCAAGTTAAAGCAAGGGTGGTTTTAAAATTGATTTTATTTTTCTTCAGGGTCAATTTCGTACTTTTTTTAAAGATCATTTCTGCATTTACCATGTCATTATCTCAGTGCTGCAGAGGACGTAGCAGGCAGAGCAGTGAGCGTGCCCCCACCGCTCTCGCCAACCGGCCTGTGCCAGGGAGCTGGCGCTGCTCGTGCACTGGGCTGAGGCACAACGCTGTCTTCGGAAACTCGCAGTTCCGCTTGCCCAGCTCTCTCGTTCAAGCATCATGTTATGCAGGCACAGGATGGAATGGCAGGGACAAGGGTTGGTGTGGGGAGGCTGAACTGCCGCATGTGCTGTTAGTTCTGAATAATCTGTAAGAGTGTTCTACATTTAGTAAACTTTGTAATGTGCTAAAACTTGGTTATGAGGTAACATTTGCAAAGAAGGGGTAATCTGTGTATTTGTTTTTGTAATTATTTGGTCCAATTGTTTTTTGTTGCGCCCTAAGTCCAGCTCACTGGGCAAATAATTGTTAAATCTTTATATTAAAACAAATAAATGCATTTTAAGGGATACTGTACAGTTTGTTTCATTCTAGACATACCAGACACTGTGTCTTGCTTATGACTTTTTAAAACTAGGTAGGAAAACTGAACTTGGCTTTCCA